>NC_051155.1:99082336-99258871 GCF_013339745.2 Dermacentor silvarum | reverse complement strand
AGGCAAAACATGGAGGAAAAGCTCCAGAAAAAGCAAGCTACCTGAAACGAAAACCATCTCGCGATGGAATGAAAAAAAAATAATGTAACGCTCCGGTTCAGTTCCGATTACCACAATAACAACTTTTTAATGCGAGACCATTACTTGGACTCATTGTCCGACCCCACCATCATCAGAAATCTGTGGCAGAAAATCCGTGGCAGCAAAATGTGCCCACTGTGAGGACTCAATCCTCTGCTGCACAGCCACTGCTACCGCTACGTAGCCGAGCGCGCTAAACACTCCGCCACCGTAGTATTGCGCCACCGTTGCAACAGGTGACAGTGATGAATGTCGTCAAGGCTGTGCGCGTGGTTCAGCTCCGCCTGGCGGGCGATTCACTAGATCGCGCACGGCGCAGGGCAAGCTAGCGCATGGCGGATCGGGCAGCATGCCTCGTCGCCTGCCTCAGCGTGTGTTTCCTGCTGAAACACGTGGACGACGTGGCGCGCGATGGTAGACACGGATGAGGCCGGATGACAAGAGAGAGGTCATGGGATAGTCGATCGTGTGCCCCGCTCAGCGACCCGACAACGTTGCCGCCGACGTCGCCACATACGCCAAGCCAGGGCTTCATCCCGTCCGGCTCGGAGGCTGCTTCGTTGCAGACGCAGAGTTGTGCGCTTTGCAGTTATTCGAAACGGAACTCGTGGGGTTATTCGAAACGGAACTCGGGGCTGTGTGCGTCTACGTGGCGCCAAATTGGTCTCAAACGGACGCGATGGCGTTCGTGTACAGGAATCTGCCTTCGGCTCTACGCAGCAGCACGTCCATGCTCGTCGTAGGAGACTTCAATCAGGACGCGAGTTCAACACAGCAGCATTGAACTCGGCGGCATGTCGCCTCAACGCTAAACTCGGCGACATAACTCAGCGACACACTCAGCGACAAGTAATGCTCTCGTCACACATCATAAGAGCTGCTTAGGTGCCCACATAGTTTTTTCCGGTGTTCGGTCTTCAGTTAAGTTCCGGTTCGATAATCTGGCCGTAAGATAATGACTAAACACCTCATTACTAAAAAAATGTTAATTAGTGAAATATGTGTTTCGATTTACTGTGCAAGTAATGCTAGCTTCTTCGAGCAATTCAGTGCAAGGATTGGAATTTTGGTATCCGTCAGGGACAGGCAACATGTAAAAATGATAATTGCAATATAGACACCGTAGAGCTATAACAAACACAGCACTAGAACACGAATATGGACGAGGAAGCACTGCCTCGTTGCTGTTTGGGTTCTAGCTGTGTGCCTATTACAGGTCTGCTGCGCTGTATCCCAATTATGCTGTTCCAACTAGCCCCAACGCAAGCCTTTATCAACATTTAATATTCTGTATTGTCTAAAAGAGAAACAAGCTACCTGTTATATAATCTTTAACCTTTCGTCATCGGCAGGAACCCTGACGTGGCACAGGCCATCTGCATCGCGGCGGTGGGGCTGGCGGCTCTGCTGGGCATCGTCATGTTCTTCCACTCCAGGGCAGCGCGTAAGCTTTTCACGTTGCAGCTCAAACACTTACATTTTGGTGCTTATGCTCAACAAACCCGAAGAAATTTTCAAGACGCGCATCAAGTCAATGGCGGACAGCGCCCAACTAACTTTTGTGGCACGTGAGTTGCTTTAAAATGTAAATGTAGTCCACGCAACAGGTTTGCGTAAGGAGTGAGCTCGAAAGTGAGCGCGAGCAGAACGTTCTTGTCGCGTGCACTTCAAACCTCTTGACAAGTGGATTCGTTCGTAACCTAAATTGTACGTAAGCCTATGCGTACTGCATATTTTAAACAAAATTTAACAATTTGAGGCCTTTTTATGTCGCCAACCAATTGTCCCCATCAATCTTGCGTGCTGGCATTTCCTCTGTTTAGCATTCTGCGCTCGCGACTTTCCTGTCAGGAACGCGAGGTCGTGATGAGCCGCGATATTGTAGCGATGTCTGCCGCTCGATTCTATGTCACTCTTATCATCCACCATTGACGGCCGGCTTATCCCATTGATAACATGGGCAGAGCGCCGCTTTGACCACTGACGATGAAAAGCGTGAACAGGAATAGCATTGAAAAAGGCATCGCTACAAAATCGCAGCCATGACGGTGGATGTCATTCGTCACCTGAAAGTTTAGGCAGCGCAACACTAAAGACAGGAAATGCACGCCACATAGATGACGAATATTGCTTCGGAACGAGGTAATTCTCCAAGGGCGAACATTTTGCTTTAGGTGTATACAAATGCTTTGGTTTCAGATTAGCTGGTTGTCCCTGTTGACCTATACCTTTTGTACGGAGCTTTCATTGGATACTACTTTTTGCGGTGCTATATGCCAGGTATCTGCCGCTGAATACCACTTTAGGTGTTACTCTTCATGCTTAATGCACTAGTATTAGTGCTGTTTGGTTTCGCATGAGGGCCAACACCCCCTATCGATAATAGTCTTTGACTACACAATGAGCTTTTACTTAATCGCTGGTATTTGACGTGGCTTGTGAGATCGCGGACAATTTTTTACAAATAAAAAAATATTGGTGAGGTTGAATGACGCAAACGATCTAGCGCGCCGGCTATAAGAGACGCCGCATAGTGATCGCTCACGAATTATTTCGACCAAGCGGGGTTCTCTGTATAATGTACGCCCAAACCTAAGTACTCCATCATTCCTCGGTTCTGCCCCTAATTAATTGTGCGGCTGTCGTGGCGGGGAACCGTACCGCGACTTCATGCTAATCAGCCGAACAAATACAGCCACTCAGCCACTGCCCGAAGACAGAAAAGAACTGAACACATCAACTGTATGGAGAACCAATGCAGGCCACAAGAAACTATGTCAGTTTGAGTGTGTAACTAAAAAATGTCACAGTTTCGCCCTAAGGGCGAAGCAATGAATGCGATAGCAACAGAGCAATGTCATACGAAGTAAGGTGAGCGGCTTTGGTAGCAACAACACGCAGAACTGTTGTCGACGCCATCGGCGTTTTGCCCGCGTTAGCTCAAAAGACTGTTGCTGGACTGAGCCACTTGGTGCCGCAGCTAAACGTCGGCTCCCTTCCCTCCCCCTGACTCTCGCGCGTCTGAAGAAGGCGCGTTTGCTCTACATATATGGTCACGCCTACTTCTGCAGCCCTTAAGCG
The DNA here is from genome assembly GCF_013339745.2 of Dermacentor silvarum. Taxonomy (NCBI): domain Eukaryota; kingdom Metazoa; phylum Arthropoda; class Arachnida; order Ixodida; family Ixodidae; genus Dermacentor; species Dermacentor silvarum. The sequence continues at coordinate 99,255,709 of NC_051155.1, read as the reverse complement.
AGCACGGCGCAGAAAGTGAAAGCGCGCGTCCCTCGCGCCCTTTCAACATACAGCGTTCGGCGGCGCGCGGCGACGTGACGTCATACGGAACCTCACGGCGACGGCGACGGCGACGGCGACGGCGACGCCGACGGCGACGGCGACGCCGACGGCAGAAAGCTTTTGAGTGTCCATATAATTGCTATCGCAATAAAATGACCGCCACGTTCAGCGGGAGGCCGCGCAAATGGCGCACGCCTTTATAACAACATGTTTTGTTCTGATGTGCGTTTAATCATGCTCGGGCCATGGTACTGCGCGTTGCGATGAGCGCGGACGGTCTTACTGGAGTGTACTAGATATGGGCAGTGCATCCAGCGCGGGCTTCCCGCAGAGGTGTTTTGAATGCGTAAACATATCGACGCTTACCCAACGAGAAAAACCGTCCGTCCGTCCGTCCGTCCGTCCCGCATAACGATCGCTTTCAAGATAACTCCCGCAGCAGCGAGCGAATTCACTTTCGTGCTGCCTCTCGCTTGCCAACTAAGTGGCGAGAACACAGCGCTCACGAAGCTATCAGCATTCGCCGCACTCTCTGCCCCCATCGCAGAACGCTTTCAAGACAGTGGCCCACGCGTCTCGCTTCAACGCGAGAAAAACCGTCCGTCCGTCCCGCATAACGATCGCTTTCAAGATAACGCCCGCAGCAGCGAGCGAATTCACTTTCGTGCTGCCTCTCGCTTGCCAACTAAGTGGCGAGAACACAGCGCTCACGAAGCTATCAGCATTCGCCGCACTCCCTGCCCCCATCGCAGACCGCTTTCAAGACAGTGGCCCACGCGTCTCGCTTCAACGCGAACTAAAAGCCAGACTAAGCGGTGACAACACAGCGCGTAAAGGAGCTTTCAGCACGCGCCGCACTGCGCCTCTTCGATCATTCAGTCCCGGACTGTCCGTAAACCGTCTGCGGCTTCAGGTCTGACTAGCCCTGACAGAAGAGCGTGTCACAGTCACGTTATCCAGCTGTCGGAGACTGTCCGAGGTAAAGCCCCTCCATCAGCTTACGCTTTTTTTTAACAGCGAAGCTGTTTAGGCCAGCCGTGATTTGTGGTGCGTGCCAAACAACTGCCGCGCCGTAGCCATGGCAACCGGAGGAGGAGGACGAGGAGACCGCGTGCATGTGCATGCGGTCTCCTCCTAGCCAGCTCCTTGCCTTCCCGACCCCCGCCTCTCTTCTCTCCGTGGCGCGCTGAGCCAGGAGAGAAAAAAGGGGGAAGCTTGCACTAGGCCGCGCAAAGCTCAAGACAAACCGAAGCTGGCCGATTGATATCGAGCGGCTAGCCTCCAACGCGTTCGGCGTCGCCACGAAGCAGCGTGCTTGGCACTGTGCCAACCTTGGTTATCGTGCCTGTGTTTGTGGCATGCCAGGAACGCTGTCGCTCATACGCGCCGACGCGTCCAGCGCTAGTCACGCGAAATATCGCCAACGCGTTCAGCGTCGGCAAGCGACAGCATTCTTGGCACTGTACCAAACTTGGTTAGCCTGCCTGCGGTTGTTGCATGCCAGGAGCGCTGTCGCTCCAGCGCTAGTCACGCGAAATGTCGCGAAAGAGAAGGCACCTCCTAAAATGATCGCTCGAGAATACCTTCCTTCATGCGTAGTTAAGTTCAACCAAGCCAAGACCCAGCAGCAACCAAGTTAATATCTAGCAGTAGCAGCCAGTAAGTTTCGCTGTGATTAAGCTTTGCGCGACCGAGTGTAAACTTGCCTGATTTTTTTTTTAAGTAGAGCCGCCGCCACCTATTTCCGGTTCCGCCGCTTCTGGTAGGAAGTTCTGGCGCTGCTTACTTCCATCGTGGCATTCCATGTTGTTTCCGCGGTCGCCGAGAACACGCACGATCAAGCCGCGGCGGTGGAAAGGTTGGCTGAAAGATCATGGCGGCACTTCCGCTTCCGTCGGTTGGAGATGAGGGGAAATAGAAGAGGGCGAGAGCAGGTTGGCGCTACTTAACTGACAGCGGTAGTACTATGGAGGGGCTTTAGTCCGAGGTTTCGTTGCACCGTGACCGGAAGTCACTCTCGGGGCTGCCGTCGTCTGCCTTTAGCTACTCGTAGCTACCCGAAATAATGCAGTCTCAGAGGCCACGTCGCCGACACAACCGTGAAGCTAATTGCATTGTGGAAACCACAGCTTGAGTACATAGGGCGTGTTCGCAAAGTGCAGGTTACGTTTTTTTACAGGCATAGTGAAGATGATGAGAGTATACTGCTACTATGCAACGCGTGTGAGAATGGGCCTAGGCTATTGGATCGTAGCCAGGCAACCTTTGGTTAGCCTGCCTGCGTTTGTCGCAGGCGTTTGTGGAGCGCTTTTGCATAGACTGAGAAGTCTATGCAGGTTGACATATTGGCGCATACGGCGACAAACACAACAGGTCGTCTCCACTCGCAGCTCCCAGGCGAGTGGCGGTGCGCAAGATCCATGCCGAGGTGTCGGACGACCGGGATGAACCACGGGTCAGGAGTGGCGGTGGCCACGGCCGAGCCTCGGGCGAACGATTTGACCGGCGAGAGGACTCTCACGATGAACCGGAAGGTGAGTTGCTTACCTTCATGTGTGACGTCTGTCCGTTTGACCGTTCGTCCGTCCGTCCGTCCGTGCGTGAGTCTGTCGGTCGGCTGAAATTCCCATCGATCAAGAAATGATCAACTTTGCCCAAATATGTCATCGTCATTATCATTATTATATATCACACATATAAAGCCCAGATGAAGTATTGCATAATGGGGCAGCAGTGAGTAAAACATGAAACATTACACGAACCAACAAATTGAACAAAATGAGCATCATTATAAATGCAGAGCAATAAATAACCGAGTACCAACAATAGCTTTTAGCCAGTCATTTTAGGTAGTAGTAGAGTACAAAATAACGGAACCATAAAAAAGTAGGCTTACAGAAAGACTTTTAGATTGACATAGTAAAAAGAGTGTAGTTATCAGTTTTCTAAAATTTCGCGTGATTAGAATTCTTTGGGAGCTTCATCCATTTCGCGATGTCTTTGTCTATCTGATTGTCCGTATCAAACATCTTTGACGCCAGCTTGAGTGACAGAGCAGTCTATGGTCTAATGAATGGAACATGGCTGGGCTGTGATGAGCAATGCATGCTCATTATTCGAACGGAATGAACAATGCAGTGGGTTGTGATGATGAAATTGGGTTCAAAACCAACCATTCGGACAAATTTGGTTCACTGGACATGTTCCCCTAGGTTTAAGTGCCGCTCTTCGATGAACTTCTTTGATGCCAACATAGGTCACTGTATGTGTGCCACTCTGTTCGCGCCACTGGCAGTATGTGCTGCTGTTAAGCAACAAGAACTCCTTTAAAATTTTGGGGCGCTGGGCAGAATCGAGCCCTCGTCATATGCATTCAGATATTCTTGTCTGAATAAATTCAGACGCGAGCTACTCGCGGACATTGTGGCGGTGCCGCACGATGGCGTAGCATGCCCGGAGGGAAGTGAGAGAGAGAGAGAGAAGTGCAGCTGCAGTACACGCCTCATAGATGGCGCGTTTGGGTGGTGGTAAATCAATATCTCCATAGATTGGTTGAATGCTAATCTTAATAACGTTGATCAACTATGTAGGCCTACTGAGATAATTTCTGCACCTCACTCAACTACAATTGGTTATGGTACGCTTCAATTTGGTTAGGCAGGATTGTTTTGTGAAAGGCCTTAACTGTTTTTTGGGGATATCGATAACCAAGGACGATGTAGCACTAGAAAGTAACCAAGGACTCAACCTAGAAAATTTTCACAGCATTTACTGTGCTAGAACGGACGAATTACGAGAAAACGATTCGAAATTTATAATCTCCAATTAACGTGTTGGTGCTATGGTTCCGGGAAGAATTTCAGAATGGTTATCTTTGCGTAGATTTTAAAAGTGAGTCGTTTCTTTGTGAACCTCAACTGGTTTCGTGACCGTGAGTGCTGCAGCCTGGCTGTTCTCTTGCCGAATAGGCCAACCAATCACAGCAGAGCACGCGCGCCACGCGCGTAACGGTGTTCCTTGCACCACCACCAGACGCCGCTTGCCTCTGTGAATCTGGGACGGACGTGTTTCTCCGGGGCTCCGTGGCGGGGACGAAAAAAGTTTTTTTTTTTTTGCATGCTTTCATCTTGCTTCTGTTGTTAAACTTGCTGTTTTTGTAAACATTTAAATAGGTTGGAAGCGGCAGGGCTATAAGATATTGTTTTTTTTTCCTTCTTCGTGTGTGTATCGGGTGTATTTCGTTTTTGAGGACAGTCAGAACGTCGTTTCCTGACACATGTTTCAACACGTGTGACCGCGTGGTACGTTAAGTCCTTTAGTTTTGAAATAGGTGGGAAGTGTCAGAGATATTAGCCATTAGTGTTTTTAGCGTGTGTGTACTTGTATCGAGAATATCGCTTTTGTAGGACAATCAGTGTGGCCACGTTTGCGAACACGTGCGCACGTGTCATGGATTAAGTTTGCTTGACACTTTCTACTGATACCTTGTGATTAATTGTGGATAAATAAATTCTGGCATTTTAAGATTTTAGGCCCTGTGCGTATTGGCCTTTTGTAGGTACGTACTTCGGAAGGTTCGGTGATAGCATTTGAGAACGCCAAGTGCAACATATGGCGAAAAGAAAGGGAAGGCGAGCAGGGGGGGGGGGGGGGGATTCTCTAAAGGTAGACGAGGGGACTCATGAGAATAGCCTGGAAACTGCGCCAATCGACAGACACTGTGATGTCGATGCTAGGCTAAGGAAAATGGAGGATGTCCAGATTGAGCTTGTGAATCGGATCGCCGAGCTGTGAAATGAACTCAATATGGAACGTGATGCACGGAAGGCAGTGGAAGAAAGACTGCAAGCAGCCGAGGAAAAATTGAACAGGGCCGCCATTACGAACGAAAGTCGTAGTGACGATGAAACACCGGCTCCCAGCGAGACAGGACCGGAAGTACCCACAAAGCACATAGAATGCGTGGAACATGCTGGAAGGAGGGTCACCTACAGTGACTCTGCAGCTAAGGGAAAGCAGAAACGCAGGGGTCAATGCCCTGTGTCGAGTCTGAATCACGCGGACAAGGTGGACAAAGGAAAGCAGGGTGAGACCTTTTCAGGAGGGGAGAGTGAGGAGGTCATAATAACCGGTGACTCAAATCTGTCGAGGTGCTCAACGGCAATTGTGGAGCGTACAAAAGCGACAAAAGAGTGGCGGTAGGGACGTTTCCAGGGAGGACATTGGCCGATGTCATGGAGCGAGCTAGAGAAAAGCTCGCGGAGAATGCGCAGGCACGCAACCTTGTAATAGTAGCGGGCGGCCTAAATGACGGGCTGAACAGGAAATGGGCGGGAATAGCCCAGCGTTTGGCAAAGGGTGTAGACGACTTACGCGAGGTGTCACCACGGGTGCAGATTGTGGTATGCACTGTGCCAGAGGTACCTGTGCGTGACATTAACGTACAAAGAGCAGTTGCGGCCACTAATGAGGCGATTTGGCAAGTGATCCGAGAGAAAGGTTTCGAGGTTGTGGAAGTCAACAATGAAGTGAGAAGGTATGGTGGCTTTTCAAGAGGCGGAATCCACTTCGATCACAGGCTTGGGCGTGAAGTGGGCTGGCGACTCGCTGGTTGTGCAATTGCTTTTTTGGGGGCCCACGGGCGCTAACGAGGCCAGGGTTAGTAGTAATGAAGAAGGTCCCTTAGGGGAACCTCTGACTAACAGCACCGGTAGCAAGAGAAAAACGAGAAAGAAAAGAGCCCGCTTCGCAATAGGTTATATAAACATGCAGGGCGGTAGAAGAAAAGAAACGTGGTTAGAGACTGAGGAGCAGTTAAATAGAGAACAAATAGGTGTGTACGCGTTTACAGAAATCCACCTTAGAGACTTAGAAGAGCCACCAATGATTGAGAATTATGTTTGAGAAGGGCGCAACCAAACCAAAATGGAAAGAAAGGGAGGGGGAGCTGGAATGCTCGTACATCAGGGGGCCAAGTGGGAAAGACTAAATTCAAAGTGTCAAGAGCATCTTTGGCTATCAGGCACAGTCAGTGAAAAAAAAAAAAAACTTGGCTGGGGGTGACGTATTTATGGACAGGGAAAAATTACAAAGAATGCCGAGTTAGTGAAATGCCCAAGTGCGGATATTAATAGTTTCGGGATGGAGGGCAAAATTATCCTGTTGGGTTACATGAATGCCCACATACAGGATCTAGACGGTTATACCGACAGCAACGGGAGGTTAATGCTAGATCTCTGTGAGCAACATGCCGTTGTTATCGTGAACACGGGGCCAAAATGTGATGGCCAGATCACATGGGAAGGCAGAAATAGACAATCGGCCATCGATTACTGTCTGATGACAGAAGGAATTTATGATCACTTGAAAGAAATGGTCATAGACGAGGAAGAGGGTAGCAGCATAGGGAGTGACCATAAACGCAAAACGCATAATTTTGAAAATGGGATATGTAGTTGGGAAAGAGAGCAAGGGACGAAGAATGACCAGTCCAAATTTGAACGATGGACAAATAGCAAATATAGCCACAAGAGTCGAGAAAGAACTTGACAAATGTCCAAGCAAGGAGTGAGAATATGGTGAGCTTGTAAGTGTAATGACGAAAGAAATGAGGAAAGAAAAGCAACATGCTTGTTGGAAAGGAAAAGGCAAGCCGAAAAGCTGGTGGAACAGGGAGATACGGGAGGCGATCAATCAACGAAAGAAAGCATCACGAGAACACAGACAGGCAAAAAATTCACAGTTGCCGCAGGATGAAATAGACAGAAAATGGGAAATATACCGCGGGAAAAAGAAACATGGTTCAAATATTAGTTCAAGCAAAGACTAAAGGTGAAAGTGAAGGTTGGTTTTGAGAAATACGTGCGAAAAAGAAGGCCGCACCTAGCATATTTTGGAACCACATTAACGTATTAGGCAGGAAGTTGGGAACACTACAGCAACATATCCTTGACGACGATGGAAATAAACTGGAAGGAGACGCGGCATTAAAGAATGTTCGAAAAAATAACAGCCGAATCATTTCAGGGCAATGGCGAGGAGGTTTCTGAGGAAAAAGAGAGAATGAACGAAAACCAGACGGAAAAGGAGTTGGTGCTGAGTAATACTGGAAGAAAGCTGAAGAGAAATTCCTAAGTGCACAGCCACAGGTTTAGACTAGGTTCCCGTTAGACTGATTAAGGAGCTAGGACCAAAAAGTAAGGAAGCTCTGTTGAAAGCAGTAGCAAAATGCTTACAACATAGGTGAATACCAGACAGTTACTAGACAAAGTAGGATGAAATTAATTTAGAAAAATAAGGGGGAAAAGATAAAATTCACTCTTATCGACCGCTGACCATTACATCGATAATATACAGGTTAGCAATGCAGGCGATTAAATTGAAGCTGCAAGCACGGGGAGGGAATAATGGCATATTGGGAGAACTTCAGAATGGTTTGAGAATCGGTAGGCGGCTGGATGATAAGTTATTTGTCCTTACTCAGTGTATTGAAATATCCAGAAAAGAAAGGAGACCACTATATGTGGCTTTTCTAGACATTACCGGAGCGTATGACAACGTAGATCGCCGGATTTTGTGGAATATTCTAGAAGGGGAACGTATAGGCAACGACTGTATACAGCTATTGAGGAAGATTTACCGAGAAAATGCTGTTTGCATTGAATGAGAAGGGATGACGAGCGACGATAAAGTTGATATCAACAAGGGACAAGGTTGCCCTTTATCCCCGCTACTGTTTATGATGTACGTGGTAAGGATGGAGCTAGAAGGCATCAATATCGGGTTTAACCTCTCACACAAACAAGCCGGCACAATAGATGAGGAGCAGCTTCCAGCTTTATTTTATGCGGACGACATTGTGTTGCCTGCTAACAAGCAAAGTCATATGAAACGTATGGCTGATATCTGTGGAGAAGAATGTGAGAAGTAAGGATGAAAATTTAGCGTTAAAAAATCGGGTTTTATGGTATTCAATGAAAACAGTGAACAGACAGTGTTGATTCAGGGACAGGAAATACCTCGGGTAAAAGAATACAAATACCTTGGCATATGAATAAACGAAGGCGATAGATATCTGGAGAAACAGGAGAAAACAATAACAGCAAAAGGGAAGAGAAATGCGGCCATAATGAAACACAGGGCGCTATGTGGATACAATAGGTACGAGATGCTCCGGGGTATGTGGAAAAGTGTAATGGTTCCAGGGCTTACATTTGGAAATGCGCTTGTTTGCTTGAAGTCAGGGGTACAATCAGGACTCCATGGCAACCAATGGTCAGTGGGACGCCTCGCGTTGGGCGCCCACGGGAAGACTACTAATGAAGCTGTGCAGAATGATATGGGCTGGTGAAATATTGAAGGAAGGGAAGCTCAGAGTGAAATTGATTTTGAAGAACGACTGAGAAAAATGGAAGAAAGTAGATGGGGTGCAAGAGTGTTCAGTTATTTGTACAGGCAAAACATTGACTTACAGCGGAGGAAAAAACTAGGAAGCTTATCAGCAAATATGCGACCTTTATGGCAAGTAACACGGCAACAAAGAACGTCAAACGCAAAGTGAGAGAGGCTGAGACGAGGTTATGGGTGGCGGCAATGGAAAAGAAACCTGCTAATGACTAACTACCTCAAAGGAAAAAAAATGTCGCAGTTTCGCCCTAAGGGCGAAGCAATGAATGCGATAGCAACACAGCAATGTCATACGAAGTAAGGTGAGCGGCTTTGGTAGCAATATGAATTGTAGTAAACATGAGCTGATTAAGTAAGCAGGTGTGCTGCGGCGTAAGTAGACCGACATGAAGAGAGACTCGATGACCACGAGAAGGCGCGTGTGAAACGGTGGTGTTGATGAGAAGCGCTTCCCGTGGGCAGCGCGTGCGAAGGGACACACCTGTAGCGCTGCACTGCCGACCCGGGCGGCATTGCATGTGTAGCGTGCGTTGGAAAATGTGGCCCGACTATTACTAACTGTGGTGTGAGCGCGCACAAACAAACATGAATAGATCACACTGAATGACTGCAGACAACGACTGTCAAAACGCTGGCAGTAAGCGCATATACGTCGCAGCGGGCGAAGGTACGTGCGGTCTATCGCTTCAACGGAAACTGAGCGGCGAATGCACGGCGCATAAAGGTCAGAGCCGTGTGGAGATAAGAGACGGTGCGAGCGAGCGACGAGCGCGGTTGTTGGCAGAGTATAAATGCGCCCCCCCCCCCCCCCCCCGCTCCCTCCGGCGCTCGCTTCCCGCTTCCTTGCTTGCGCGTGGAAGATTGAGTGCGTTCGCTCTCCGTGACAGCGTGCGTCCCCGCACGCTTCCGCTCGGGCATACGGCGCGCGGCGAAGATTTTATCTATGCGGAACCTCACGGCGACGGCGACGCCGACGGCAGAAATCCGGTGAAAGTGTCCATATAATTGCTATCGCAATAAAAGGAAATCAGGAAAGAAACAACTTATGAAAACTCAAAGGGAAGCTCCTTACTTTTCGAAGCGAGATCAGGATGCCTTAGAACGCGCAGTTATAAAGCGAAGTACACCAAGGACGAAGCCGCATGTGCTTGCTGTGGTAAAGCTAGAGAAACGGTGGAACATGTTTTATTGGAATATGAAGAAATCTACCCAGGTGCAAGTCTAGGCTCCTCTGACTTCCTTGAAGCCCTTGGGTTCAGGGATAGTACGGGCAAAGTAAACATGTCAGCTGTAGAGATTAGTAAGAGGTGGTTGGAAGTTTGGTGGCAGGAAAGTAGGGAGACTACAAACAACGGATACGTACATAAACAGAGTTCCCAGTAATGGTTCAAAAAGGTTGATGCCTGGAATTCTTTGTATTTGTGTGTTTCTCAAAGATAAAGGTAGGACATTAGGCAAAATAATAAGAGCTTGGTGGCGCAACCCACCACCCCGTTTCAAAGGGGACGCTCATAGCATCCATCCATCCTTCTATCCGCGGCAGCGGTGGCGCCTGCGGTGCGGGGAAAAAAAAGAAACTGAAAGCTCGCCTTAGCACGTCCACAGAAGTGGCGGCGCTATTTCATTAGCCTCTCTGCAATAATCGCCTGAATAAGCCCATCCGTGGGACTTTGTGCGGACATTCAATAAACAGAAACTCGTGTTTCGACTCTATGCACTCACACAAAGCTTCGCTGTATATACATTCCAACTCGTTGGATCGGCTGCATTTTTTAAAGATTTATCAAACTTTTCTATTCATGGACATAAAAGCGAAATCCTGAAAGAATACTCTACTACACTCAAGCCATTTGAGGGTTCTGCTTTTTAAGTGGTCGCGTCGCTCACGCGCAGTGCCAGTGCCGCCCGTGATCAAGATGCCCGGCAGGCCCAAGGGCGAAGGCCGCAGACGGAACGCCGAGATGGACGCCATCACGAATGACCTGGACACAGCGGGGAGGACGACTGCTGCTCCAGAAGCAACCGTTAGGGCCGAGGATGTGGCGCCGCCCGCTCCTCCCAGCGCTGACCATGGCAAGCCCGGGCTCTCAGACTTCGACAGGCCACCGCTGTCAAATGGCCGAAACGTGGCCACTCTCCCGGCTGTGGCTATTGGTGAGCGCTTACTGGGCCATTGGGGGAACGATTACAGGCTGCACGTGTCAGATAGTTGTAGTTATGTAAGACTATCGGTAAACTGACTATCAATAGCATCGGTAGATTTCTGATACCATTGTGCGAAAAATACTATCATTACTATTACTGCCGATATCACTATATCCACTGTATTACTATAGATTTCACTGTAATACTATCGATAGTGTAACAAAAGCTATCGATACTTGTACTATCGATAATAATATAAGTATTGTTGCGATATTTTGCTAGTGATGTGGCGATCGAAATTTTTGCAACTCTTGACTAGTGATGTTACCAATATTTTTGCTATAACTGACCATACATAATAACATTCAGTCATGTAATCGGGAACATGAAAACGTCGCAAAGTTTTTGTTGCAACGTTTGCGTGCGGAATGTCAAGTGATCTTACATTATTAGCATTATTAGCATCGACATCAATAGTGCGTTATCAATGGTATCACCGATAGTTATACTATCGGTAGTGGGCTAATGACCGATTTATCGATGGTATCGATAGAACCATCGATAGTTTTCCATCACACACTAGTTCCAATACCAAACAATCCCATAATCCATTAGTCCCATATGAAAAAATGGGGATTCCATACAATATGCCGTTTGTTCCCATATTTATTTATTTATTTATTTATTTACTTATGCGAAATCATTAAATGGCTCATGAGGCGGGACATCCGGCTTTGGCGGATTTCTTTGAAATGACTCAAAATTGTTGCCCTACGTCGGGAGCGATTGCTGGTGTATGAATATCTTTAATCTTTTCGCTTGTGACTTCAGAAGCCTTTGTTGCTTTACTTATTTAATTTATTCGTGGAACACTCGGCGAGTGCGGCCTCCTCTGTTTGGTCTTGCGGCTTGATTTGTTTCCGCTTTTGTAATGATGGTTCGCTCCGAAGTACAGGCAGCGTAGCGCGAGACGCCTTACATGTCTCGGCAGCTCGCAGCCTCAGATGAGCCAGAGCTCCCATAACGGCTGATATTAGAAGCGCTGCAAAGCTTTATGGGGAATCGATCCTTGTGGATTCTTAGATTTGCGCAAAGAGTAATTATGTGCGTTAAGCTCGATTATTCGTTTGCCTGATAATAAAATGTGCAATCTATTTTTCTTTCTTCGCGTTGCTTTTCTCTGCGCAATAACCTAACAAGAAAATACATTTTGGTATGTATATACAAAACGTTAAATCTTTTATTGCGCAGGGTATGTACAGGGAACGAAAAGGGAAAAAAAATTACTCCATCTCTCGCTAAAGGGAACCATGTGTGGATGCGAAGCAGCGGGGAGATGGTTAGCTTGAGCGGGAGATGGTTTCGCGGCAGCGGCCCGAGCGCTCATCGCGGCGCTGCACAGGAGAGAATGAGGCGCGCGCGCTCCGTCATTTTCATACAGCCGAACTACGGTGGCGCCCCCAGCGGAGTATGCAGCTGTCGCACCACCTGTCGTTCGCGCCGCTCCGGATTCCTAGAGGAGAGAAAGGGGGAGCGTAGGAGAGGTGAGAGAGGGGAGGGACGCGCATGCGCTGTGGGGGTGTGGGACGCGGGCGGCTCCGGAGGAATTCCTAGAGGAGAGAAAGGGGGAGCGTAGGAGAGGCGAGAGAGGGGGAGGGGACGCGCATGCGCTGTGGGGGTCTCGGACGCGGGCGCCGCTCCGTACGAGAATTCATAGAGGAGAGAAAGGGGGAGCGTAGGAGAGGAGAGAGAGGGGGAGGAGACGCGCATGCGCTGTGGGGGTGTGGGACGCCGCGGGACGGAGGGACGCACAAAGCCCCCACCATAAGCTGCTTCGCATCTAAAAAAGGAAACACACCTAAAGTACGTTGTTCAAAGTTTCGCAATAAGAATATTAAGGCAGTTCTGCTTGAGTTACTAAGCCTGCGTGCAAATGGTCAGCCTGAAGGTTGCAAAGGGCGGCCAATGATTGGTGGGTCACGGCAACGTGCATGACTTGGCGAGCCCACTCGCCACTCTGTTAACGTTTGGAATGGTGCAGGAAAGCGTTTTATGCGAATTTCAAGGGCTTGAGAGTATAAGATATGGCGTCGTACTCGCTGGGCCGATGTTGTGTGCCGTCTCTACTGCCGAACACAAAGAAAGCTATGCTCGAAGCTTACGTCACCTGCTTATACAAAGAAAGCCTGATTTTCGTACAGTGCCGACTAAAACACTGCCACGTCGTAAAGAATGTCTATAAATGCCAGCTGTTTCGTTGTATGTCATACTGTTTATTAATGTTGTAATTACGCAATTGAAGCCCTGGTGTAGTGAAGTCAAGTCCACTTAAGAAATCTTCTAAGAACGCTTTCGGAGGTATCAGTCCCTAAAATCTGGTAAAATATGCCCTAGTGTTCCAGTTAAGATCGTCCCAAACTGTTGAATGGGACGCCACTGTATTTCGCAGCCCATTTTATGGTCGCATATCTCGCATACAGTGCTAGCACTTAAAGTTTGCGCTAAGCAAACATGAGCTCACTACTACTTGGCTTCGATCTTGTAATTGTAAGAGGTGCTGTACAGTTAGTAATAAAAGTGATATTTAGCATATTTTATTGAACAGCGAAATTATCGATGAATTTTCTTTTTTGCAGCTGATGTTCGCCTAGCCACGTATAGCCTATCAGCGAAAACGGCCAGGATCTAGACAGAACATTTTTTAAGTGTCTCGCATAAAAAGAAACAGCTATGTGAAACCACTTTTTTATCCCTAAACACTCCTTCAGAATGCTTTATAAAGGAATAAATCTGTACGGTTTGCAGCACTGGATATGCACACGCTCGCCACACGCATGCTATTGAGTGCTCAACTCCACAGGTACACTGACGTCGCTATAAAATCGCACCTTGTCCCAAGAAAGGAGGCATTATTAAGGTTGATAGCTTGGAAACTTCCGAAGAAGCATGACTTATAATATCATTCCATTTGTTTATTTCTTGCAAACATCTCACCTCAAAGCACATTTTTTTGTGTTATTCCTGCTATATATTTTTACTGTGCTTGGGCTTCTGGGCTATTTCTTGAACAAACGGCGTTACCTTGACTTATGGTTGCTGCGTTCGACTTCGTCGAACAGTCCAGCACCATGTTACTACTATGTATTGTGGCAACATGAGAAATCAGTACAAGCTTCACCCCAAAAACATAGTGCATGCCCAAAACACAGTCCTCGAAGGACGCCCATATTGGTAGACGCTCATCTCCGCGCGGACGTCACGGACATGAGCCGAAGTCATGCGCAGTCGCACCTATATCAATCAGGTGTAGTTGGTTCGTGGGGAGGAAAGATAAGGCATCTCCCACTTTGGTTGCAGCAATCACTCTCGCTGGCATAAAGGAAGCGAGGCACAATTTGAGTATCTGCATGGTTGTCAGGATGCGTCGGTAAGTGCGTGTAACGCGCTAAATGACCTTTGGTCCAGTAAATTTTTTCTTGCAACGCGCTTTAAACGAAAAAGAAAATGCTATTCAGGACCATCGCTTAGCTACCAGCGCCTAGTCCTAGCACGATATAGATTATCGCGATATCAAAGCGGCAGGAAGGTTCGTGGCATCGTAATCAACACCATAGCGCACGAGCCTCTTGTGCTTGGGCTGCTTGAACCGGAGAGATGCAGCTGTCTAACATTGCGGTTGGGGGCAAATTACTGTGGCGCTCCTAGCTTTGTTGCCTTCATTGTACACGCAGGTGCCGCTCCCCTAATCTGCGTAACCGGTAGCCACGCACGGTTACCGCTGCTTCCCGTGGATGGCGTCTGCGACTTCGCCATCTTTCGTGACATCATCTTTGGCGACAACGAATGGGTCTCCGCCAGCAGCCGTATGATGCTTTTGTATTTTTTCTGCGTTGGCTTACAAATATTGTGCGGTTGGCGTGGAAACATATGCGCATTTGCCGTTTTGAAAATACGCATGCCCAATGTTCAGTGCCTTTCGCTTGTCTGAAGCAACTTAAGCTGTGTTCAGCGCTCATGCGCGTGGCCTGAAATCCAATGCTGTTAAAACATAAATTACTTTCGTTCAATTCTTTTCCTTTCTTATTATCCACTTCTCGAGAACAGCCAATTCAGGTGATAAAGTGTATTGGTGGATCGTTGCTCGGGCATTTCACGAAGCACGAGAAGGAACTAAAACAAGAGATTTAGTATAGATCATCGTTACATTATCACGCCCGGCTGGCTGTTCTCTCTGTTTACTTATTTGGTGAGCTTTCATTAGTTATATTCGTAGGTTCTTCGCTTGGCTCGACGCGTTCCGATGTCCCTACACGGCTTTGACATCTGTGGCGAAGATGGTTCCTTGGCCCTACTCAAAGCAACCTGAATTTGTACAAGCTATGCCGAATAACTACTTGTGTAGAGTCGTCCAGGAAAAAAAAAACGAAAGATGCTTGCCGTTGTTATGTAAGGCTTTGCCCGTTGACCCGCTGTGCACAGTATTCTGCATATTGTGGGTGTCTGTAGGATGCATGACGAACCTCCAGAGATGTGAGAGTGCTTTCTATGAGCGAGGCGCGCTAGATATTTGCACTTCGGGTTGCCTCGGACGCTCACCTGTTGACTGCACATGGTGCGAGCCGGTTATTGCAATGTGAGCCGTCCACAAGAATGGTGAATAAACAGGCGCTTGACATATACGAAATCATTGTCGCATGTCAACTGCCACCACGTGGTTTTCAATCAAGCCGAGAGGCTAAGTTGAGAAGCCGCCTTGTCACTATAGACGCCACACTCTCAAGCTTTATGTACTGGGAGCAGCGCCAGACCACATAGCCTAGCAATCGCATGAAGGGCAACTTATACCGGATGTTGCGCTCTCACGACCTCCTCAAACCATCATTCATCTCGAAGCAAGAGCTTAAACTGTACATGGCACACAACCGTGCATGCCATCTGCACTCTATACATACGCGTAGTGGATTGTGCAAGTCTTGGCGTATCAAGTGCAAGAAGAACTCGATGAAACCGCCGCCTGTCCGTTGCTGTCGTAGTTCCGTCGTAGCTGAAGCGGCTGGCGTCGGCAGCACTTGCAGAAGGCTGAAACAGCCTCATGCCTCCTGCTGTCCAGTGGTTGATGTGGAGAGGGCACACTTGAATGTTTCAAACTCTCGACGGCTGTTGCAGGAAGCAAGCTGGACACGTACCTGCACGAGGCCGAGAAGTCGACGAGCACCACGTTCCTCCTCTCGTTCCCGGCCAAGATGCGCCGCGAGCTGGTCCCGTTCCTCTCCTCGCCGGCGGCCATTGAGCTCATACGCAGTTACTCGTCACGTGGTATCCGCGGGTACGGATTTGCGCGCGCCGAGATTGCCGCCGAGCAGCTGCACAATGTGACCGACGATTACAGCACCGTGCTCAAGGTACGTTCTGGGGTCTAGCGTGTTACTCGGAACTTGATTCCGAGTCAACACTATAACCCCCGTATTGTCAAACGACGCTGAACTCGAAGCTGTTACTCTGCTCCGTCGAGTTGAGCACAGCGCCTTTCCTCGACTGATGGAGACGCTAGACTTCTCAAGAATTACAGTGGGTGGTCGTGGCCCGCAGTGACCACTTCTGTCATTGGCCGGCGCTGCGATCTACTTTCTTGAGTTGAGGTGAAGTGTTCATTGGAGGAACGTTCTAGAATGCAGGGATAAGTTCGCGTAATGCATGCCTTGAATTCAGCGAAAAAACACTGAAATGTGGGACAAAAATAGATGTGGAGTTAAAAAGAAAGAAGTACAAACGCAGCCGCTGACAATCAATCTTTTATTGGTCAAATGAGGTATATTTAGGAACATAGGTGATACGTCTATCGAACATCGTATGGCAGACACGCGGCAATATCGGCAGGATCGAATAATAGGAGAAACGCTTTATTTATTTATTTATTACGTAACACCCCAGAGTTTAATTAGTTTAATTTAACAAGAGCAATCAGCAAGAAATGCACGAAGCAGGAAAGCGATCAAGCAGGATCAAGAATACCATAAATGCAAGAAAACTATGAAAAAATGAACACTGCCATAAACGCACGGAAAGAAGAACGGAGGTGAAAAAATTTAGAGACAGAAAGTTTCCAAATTAAAGGGCACACAGGTTGAAAAAAGCGCGTGCACGTTTAATTTTACCGAGGTTTCACTTGCGAATCTCTCACTAGGTTTTTTATATGGAAAGCTTCCGAGATTTGGCGCGTGTCCCTATCGTGATGCCGAGGATGCCCTATCGTACAGCCGTTTCTACAAAGCGCTGCTCACACCCGCAGTCTTTTACTTTGCAAGTGCGTCTTACGTGTTTGTCGCTTATGTCGTCATTATAAACCCATAGCCAAGCGCATTGTCACCAAAGAAGTTTAAACCCCCTTCTTGATTGTCGTCATCAGCAAGAGTCAAATTGAACACTGGAAGATAACTTGAGCGCGCAATATCCTCTCTGTTTGCTGTTCTTTCCGCTGGGTGTGATTTCGTCACCGTTCCCATTTTGAATCATGGTTCCGACTTACGTGCACCTCAGAACCGAAGCCTCTTCTAGAGATCTCCATTTATCCCTGCATTTCTTAAGCCGGACTTTCAAGTACTTGCAAATTTACAATCTAATATGTCAGCAAATCCTCAGCTTTCTTGGTTAAGCGTTTTCGTTCTCGTGCCATCTCTTCGTGCAAAAAATAAAGAAATAAAAAAAATTATTTTGTTTTACGTGCCACAACCCTGATCTGATTATGACGCACGCCATAGCGGGTGCTCACAAAATAATTTTGAACACCTCGGATTCTTCCCCGTGCACCCGGTGCATGGTCATGGGCTTTTTTTTTTGCACACGGTCTCTATAGGAATGCGGCTTTTGCGCACCCGATTGAACCCGCGATTTTAAGCTGAGCAGTGCAACGCCATAGCGATTAAGATACCGCGGCGCGTTGTGTCACTGTGATAGATTAGGTTCAACCTTTCTAAGCCATTACGTCATCTGTCAATTTTAATATATGTTTTCTCTTATATCTTTCAAAGCGAAGCTTTCTGTGCCTCTTGTCCCGACTTTCCGGGCGCTGCTGCTGCTGCTGGGCACTTGCTCGCACGCGCCGTTAGGTTTCTTACATCACCACCAGGTGGCGCTTGCCTCCGCGCATCCCGGCCGGCGCCGCTGCGGCAGTGTTTCACAGTTTGTGTGTATGGCACGTGCTGTGCTTGCTTTCCTATGCGACAAAAGATGCAGCTGCTGGGCTATGGAGGTCGCGTGCTGGGCTGTGATAGTGTAACATTACAATCGTCCATAGCCTGAGGAGAGCGCTTGGAGCTGGCGTCTCATGACGTCTCAACAGCGTGCTGACCACGTATGCAGAAGGATCACGTAAACACGCGCCAACAAAATGGCTACAAAGCACGCACTCAGCGTGGAGGACACCCAGGCTCGAAAGAAGCGTCGCGCAGAGTAGGAGCGTCTTCACTACGCAGCAAAACGTGGTACAGACCGCGAATGTATACTGGCTCGAAGACGTGAGGCAAGGCAACGACGCGTGGCGGCCATGGAAGACGAGGAGCGTCGTGAGCACTACGACCAGGAGCGACTAGCGGAATAGCGCGTGGCGGACATGGGAGACGAAATAGCATACAAAGCTTGACTTACATCGATTCCCATAGTGCGTGGGACCCGCATATTTGTTTTCAAGGAGACAGGACCGTAACAACGTGCGTCTTCCGTTTGTACGCAGCTCTTGAACAGTGCCATGAAGTCAGCCGTCCCTACATCTGGCATCTCGTTCATAGGCATCTTCCTCAGAGCTATTAAAAACTCCAAGGGAGCTGTGCTGCCTTTTCCGACTGAGATTGCGAGGTGAGAAAGCAAAATGTGCTATGTAATAAGTTGAGGGCACTAAAAAGCGGTTCCAGTGTGGATTTTGGTTTTTGCTACGCACACCTCTGCTTTACGTCGCTAGCTGGTATATAGGCGATCACCCGGCACGATATAACGTACAGAGTTATAAAGGAGCCTGAAAGAAAAAAAGACCCTAGCTGACAGTTTGTTTCCTGAATCCTTTGCGTGCTAGTAGACTACATTACCAAATAGCCGCGCCATTGAACGTAACGTCATCGCTGTCGTGCACGGACTCTCGCGTGTAGAAATTAAGATCACTGACCAATGAAGCGAACGTTTTACTTGCTTCTGAAAACTCGTTTTACTTGTTGCTTCTGAAAATTGAACCACAGCGAAGAACAAGTTAGTGCAAATATTTTACTAAAAACACTTATACGTTTGATGCTTGCACATATTTCCTTTCTTCTCCTAAGCTTAAGTGAAAAAAAAATTAGGCGTCATTTCTGCTTCCTCATTGCAATATCGCTAAGATCTAAACGGAGGTGGCATTAAAGTGACTGATATCTCCAAAACTACAGTGCATGCGAAATAACGCGTTCGATATTATAGTGAATAGGGTAGTGTACTGTCCTTTTCTACCGTCATAGCGGCCAAACTACTAACAGTTAAGATATATGGAAATAAAATTCGTTGGTCATGGCCAGACTAATAAATTAAACACCTGTATGCAGAAAAAGAAATCCAAACCTCGTAAAGCGTTGTTATGCCCGTTATGTTGGACTCATTGTATACCATCCGTCTTCTCCAGCAACGTCAATCTGTTCATCGCTATCTCGCACACCCCCGTGCTGCCGCCCAACGATTGCAAAGTGGAGCCGACCAGCTCCTGGACCCAGGAGCACATCAACGACTTTAGCCTGCCATCCCTGGTAAGTATACATGAGGCAGGTGTAACAACCGCTGGTACGAACTAGCCTAGCAACGTGTTTTATTGAGGCAAGTATAACGGGCGACTGCTCTTCTTGCTTCATATATGAAACCACTTTGCCGGGTAACACGCTATCGTGGTGTTGCTCTTAGGCATAAGCCGTGTCTACGCGTGTGAGATGGTGGCGTATCGCGGCTCCTAGCGCACCACGCGTAATACTGTGTGACAGCATTAAATGTGGCGGATCACCCCGTCGCTCGAAAGAAGCCGGAAATTGTTTCTTATGAGTGCGTTTCGCCGGTGAATATTGAGAGCACGCGCCGGCAGAAATCTCCCTTTTCATCTTCCTCTCGACACTATACGCCAGCATACACGCACCACGACAGTCGACTTTTCCGTCTCGATCTAGCATTTCCTGGCGAATTATTGCCAGTCGCCTTCCTAAGGCCTGTATACGGATGCGATGCTCAAGAAATGCGATGCGATACACCACTGGTGGCATGCCTGCAAACGCTGCTAGAGACTTGCACTTTCATTCGCTTCTGCTTTCATTTAAAAACGTGCACGATCGAGGCCATGGCTGAGGATACAGGCCTACAGACCGGTATAACCGAACGCGTGCAGTCCTAAGACGTCCTTGTATCCGCAACAAGTGTCTTTAATGTTTACAGTGACTTAGGTCCGTCCTCGGCGCATTCGGTGGCGTGCAAAATCGAGCAGGTTCACAACTACAGCCAACAAGCCCTGCGCAGGCAAACTGAGGTAGCCTTCCCGGAGGCGTGGTCAGCCCTAGTTTGCTTTCGCTCGACCCGATATACATATTTAAGCCCATCAGTTCCCCCTCACTATAGTTCAGCTCGGGCCAGTGCAAGCGCCTTCAGATTCAAAGTGCTTTCGTAAATTTGTTATTAACAGAGAGAGAGACGCACCTACGTTTGGGATGTTTAGTGCTGACGGCGGTTCTGCACTCAGCGACGTCCGGAGAAATGGGTCATCGCAATAGCGATTACCAGATGCGAGGGACGCGATGGCAGACCAGGCAGTACGTGATTATTCCCGCCTGTGTCGTTTTTCCCTAATTTATGACATGTAAAAGCGAGCGAGCCTTCACT
Organism: Dermacentor silvarum; assembly: GCF_013339745.2. Classification (NCBI taxonomy): domain Eukaryota; kingdom Metazoa; phylum Arthropoda; class Arachnida; order Ixodida; family Ixodidae; genus Dermacentor; species Dermacentor silvarum. The sequence goes on along the minus strand of NC_051155.1, from coordinate 99,235,243 downwards.
TCTGCGCAGATGGGAACGTTGGAAATGCTGCGGGATGGTCGCAATTTGAGCGCGACGTTCGCCATGTCGCTAACCATGGGCGTCTTGGACTACCGCGTGTCGACGGCAGGCCTGGCGGGAATCGACGGAACCTGGAACGTCGCCTGCTCGCACAGCGAGCTCGAGCCCTTCGAGCAGGTACGGGCGTCATGGTGATGGTTCTATCACGGGGCATAGTTCCAGCCCTAAGCGGAGATATTAGCGTTGACATTTTAGTACTCCGCCAGCGTCCGGCGGAGTCCACCGTGCTCTCCGTACGCCGATGTCACTGTGTACTTGAAGGCAGCTTCGAAAATCCCTACAAATAGTACCCCAAAAAGCAGCGAGAGCTGGCTTGAGCAATCGTATTTTGTAGCCTTGATCACTGTCGTAGAAACAAAAAGAGGGGGAAATGTGGTAGTTTCACACTAAAGGTGAAGCATTGATTGCGACAGCAAAGTATCAGACAAGTATGCTGCGTTTCATACATAGCAGGACAGGCAACGGCTTCTCTCACTGTTCACTAAACTTCTCTCACTGTTCGCGTCCGCGACCAAAAAGTAGTCCGTCACGTGTGAACAAAAATATTAGGCACGCGCCGTGTAATTGGAAGTAGAAATATAGCTCCTACTTCTACGTCCCAAACATGGCGTATTCATTATGTGGAAGGCGGCACAGGTGTTAAGCTACCTGTCACCGAACGAGCGTAGTGACACTTTTCTGCGACCAGTGATCATGGAACACAACTTGCGCTCGCGAATAAAACATAGTGCCTGGCATACGGGCAGCAGAAACATGCTGAAATGATGCGAGGTTCAACGATGCCATACGGTCACAAGTTACAGTTGTGACACATGAAGTAGTTATTCGGCGGAAAGCTTCCCAAATCAAGTGTACACAAGTGTACTGCGAGACGCACGGAGTGATACTTATATGACCACCATCCTTGGGTAAGCTCCACCAGCATTGCCTGCTAAGATTTGAAACGTAGAACACACGAAATACGGTTCGTAGTTTTATGGACAGTGTAAATTGCAGTAAACATACTTTTGCTAACTGAATTAACAAGCATGATGTCACGTGCGTGCAGACAAGACTGAACAGATTTTACTGGATGATCGCGAACGCTCGCTGTCACTATGCTGGCCTGATAAAGAGTGTAAACAGAGTGGAACAAACGCTTTGTCCTTCCTGTCGCTTCAACGAGTCTCCGAAACTTCATCATCATCAGCCTATATTTTATGTCCACTGCAGGACGAAGGCCTCTCCCTGCGATCTCCAATTACTCCTGTCTTGCGCTAGCCTATTCCAACTTGCACCTGCAAATTTCCTAACTTCATCATCCCATCTGATTTTCTGCCGACCTCGACTGCGCTTCCCTTCTCTTGGTATCCATTCTGTAACCCTAATGGTCCACCGGTTATCCATCCTACGCATTACATGGCCTGCCCAGCTCCATTTCTTGCGCTTAATGTCAACTAGAATATCGGCTATCCCCGTTTGTTCTCTGATCCACATCGCTCTCTTCCTGTCTCTTAACGTTACGCCTAACATTTTTCGTTCCATCGCTCTTTGTGCGGTCCTTAACTTGTTCTACAACAACGCTACAACAGTCCCTCGATTACACGCAAAGCGCCTCGAGAGGCCAGTCTAGCGGCAATTTTGCGTATATTCGCGGGCTTCTTTCACGCTCGGAAAACATTTTTATGTAGCACGTATTGACCAGCAGAAAGCTGTGTCGGCAGTTTTAACAGCGGAGCTGTTTAAGCCGACCGTTATTCCGTGTAGAGCGAACTAAAAATGTGGGCCGATCCTGGCGGTAGTGCAGAAAGGGTCCAAGCACAATGGTACACACCCCTGTGACCTAGCAAAGATGTTTAAGCCTAGCCCAAACACATGGCCAATACCTTGCAATATCTCATCAATAACTAATCGATAATCGATTAATAATCAATAAAGTCCAGAAAATTTTGGGGATGACCTGGTAGCGCTTAGCGTAGCCTACCGTGGCCTAGCCCAAATGCATGGCCAATACCTGGTGATAGCCAATAAATAGCCAATCAATAGCTAATTGATAATCGAGAAATAATCAATAATTTCAGGAAAATGCTGGGAATGACTTGTTAGTGCTTATCCTAGCCCAAATACGTGGCCAATACCTTGCGGTAGCCAGTCGATAGCCAATGAATATCTAATCGATAATAGATCAATAATCAATAAATTCCGGACGATGCTCGGGATGTCTTGGTAGTGCTAGGTGCCGATCAGCTGCACTGTTTGTTTAGCCTTGCGCCACTAGTGCAAGCTACGCTAAATTTTTTTTTCATGTTGCGCTACAAATTTTATCGTTGAAACTTTTCATATAATTATAATATTTCAGAAGGTGATGAATTGAGACTATTTATGTAATTATGCGGAATGCAAAAAAAAAACAATTGTAGTATCTCCAAGCGGCTGCAAACAACATTACCTTGGTTCTGTCCAGCTACGTGGCATTTGAATATTTTAAAATCTTGGTGCATGATAGTTGTGACACCCTGTATACGCATATGCACTACTGCTATAATGTATGATGACGCTTGGAAAGCTACTATTCAGAAATTGCGAACGCGTGCTTAATTGAGGGACGCGCGGTTTAAAATCCATCTAAGCAGAAGCCTTAATCTATTGTACGGGTTCTCGTCTGCGACGATATATCTTTCACAACGCGCTGTGGTCCACGCAATTCGAAATGTTTCGGCATGATTCTACATAATTTAAAATTGGCAGTCATCGGGACACAAATTTCAGTCGACAGTATGTGCACTGCTATCTGGATAACATATGGCAAGGCGCAGATAATGTTTTCCCTAGCCGCCAGTTTGTTGCCTGCTGATTACATATTGACAGAAGAGGGCACTTGAGCTCAGCGCGTAGCTCACTGCCGTTATGGCAACCAGCATTTCACACCCAAAGCTTTTCGCACCCAGCCTTGGGAAGTACAGCCGACCGTTTTAATCTTACATTCTAATTTTAATTTTAATGACCAAGAAGGATGGGTATATCTCCATTTTGAAGTATGCGTGTCGGAAGACAGCGCAGTGTGCGTCGTCTCTCTTAGTCCTCGACCTTCGCGCTGTACGTGGTTTCAATTATGAATAACCAACTAGCCCGAGCCTCCACCCTTGTTAGCTAAATTACCGTTTGAAACTTAAGATTTGTGTTTCTTCACAACCCATATTTATTTCCTTGAAATTTACGCACATATAGTGCTTTACAAAATCCACGTGGTATTTTGTAAAGCAGTGTTGACCTCATGTTACAGCTTTTCTTTTTTATTACTTGGAATTTTTATTCCTCGCAATACGCTTCCTGCAATTATTATCGACAATAATGTAAAGCATGAATACAAATGAAAACTACATGACTACAAATGAAGGTAATGAAGTGGGCGCCGTACTTTTGCGTCGGGCGAGAAAAATTGAGTTTTATCTGAAGGCGCAGTAGTGAAGGCGATAGCAAGGTTCAGCGTTGCGGTGAAGGCATAGAATTTCTCACTATATTAGCTAGAGAGAAATTTGGTGCTGCGGCGATGTTGTATGCATGGAAATGCCGGGATATGGTGACTTCGGTTTGACATCTTTCTCGGAGAGCCAGGACAATTTGAAGGCGCGCCCAGCTAGCATCGCTCCGTCTTTCACAATGATTAATTTCTCTGCGAAAACAGCACGTAAAAAGCCGTTCTAGCTTTAGTTTTACACAAAAACATGTTTTGTGTAATTATGAGGATTTGTGATTGGGTGCACAATTATATGCTAAAGTTGGAGAACAGACGACTGGATTCCCGTTCACTTTGGAACAGTTTGCCGTCTGTTCTTCCTTTTCTTCGCTCGATCTTGCATTCTAGGTGAGTAAACTTCATTGAAAGAAGTTGCATGAGGTGAATGAACAGCTCTCACGAATTATTTTTTAAAGAACACATCGTCTGTGTAGCCATACCAACGTTTTAGACGAAGCCTCTTACAACACCAACCAACATAAGCCCCGCACACCCATATACCGTCATTCCCATGACGGTACAACACTCGTTAGAAAATTACCCTAAGCGGTGGCGCCAGATTTCCTTTTAAGGTAACATAGTGAGAAACTCTATTGCTGAACGCGTCTGGCAACGCTAGCATGATGAGGAGTGTACCAACGGCGTTGCAACGCCGCTGCAGATGAGACCGAAGGAACACCGTCGGCCTTAGGGCCCATTCACACTTGCGACTATAGAGGCGAGGTCGCGCGACCAAGTTAGTCGCAAAGGGACCAGTCGCAAGTAGTCTCAAATGGTCCCTTTTCTCGAACGGCGACCGTTTCGGGTCGGTCGCTCGCTTCTCGATTTTTCAGTCGCGCGACCGCAGTCGCAGAACAGCTGAACCAATCAGATGCGAAGGAAGAGGACGTCTGCATACGCTGACGCTTATTTTACGCGGCGATAACATTGCAACCAGACGTGAACGGGATATCGCCAGACATTTCGGTTTAGTGACTCGTCGGTCGCATTTGTCAGTGTGAACATCGTTCGTGTTGAGTAGCTTTCCGGTCGCCAGTCGCAATCGGTCGCGGGACGTCGTCTAGTCGCAAGTGTGAATGCGCCCTTAGTCAGTGTCCAAAGAGAGGATTAAATAAATTAATCTTCACCACTGTGTGGTATGCATACAGCTGCTCAGATGGAACGATAATCTGTTTTCGCACAACGCTCATGCCAGCAGCAGAAGCCAGGACGCTGCCCTGTCTTCTGGAGACGAAGGGATCCCGGGATCCTAGTCATATGCAGCTTTGCTGTAAATCGCCACTACCACGCAGCCAAGCTTAAACGCAAAGCGCAGGGATAACTTTTGATGACCGAACTTGTTACGTATAGCACGCACAGCATCGCACGCTAAGAATGAAATGCAGTACAATTCTCTACGCGAGGGTCGCGCATGCATCGTCGGCAGTAGGACCAAACGACAACGCCGATGCCCACAGCGAGCGTTCGTGAGCGTCTTTGAGCGTCCGCATAATTGCTATCACAATAAAATATGCAGCAGCATGGTTTAGGGTGTACAGTCCAGTTGTACCTTAACCGCTAGATGTTTTTGCAGACGTGTCGCAACCCTCTGACGCGAGGCACGGTGGGCGCGGACGACTTGATCGTGTACGACTTCAGCAAGAAGACCAAGACGTGGCGCTCGTTCGAAACCACCGAGAGCATCATGGCTAAGGTCAGTAAAGCCGCAGCTTGAATTGTGCATGTGCATGACATAAGTACTGAAAAGACGACGAGGACACGTGGGATATACTGTAGCGTACGACCTAAATTTACGAACAGGACCTAAAAGAGGCAACAAGACACGCAACTTCTATGCTTCCTCCATGTGCTCTATGTAAACTTTGCATCTATGCTACAGTAATATGAGCCGACAAACTCAGACGCAAATGTTGTACACGTGATACATTTATTTTGGGCACGTCGTAGAATTGTTTGGTGTCGTTTCAGGGACCACTACTTCGTAAACTATATTATTTGCTATACATAGGCATGTACTTAAATAACAGTTTCTTGTTGCTGTCGACAAATTTGCGTTAATTACTGCATGTTTAATTTGCGGTTTTTCTTTCTTTCCTTTTTTGTATCCTCTAATCAGTAGTCATGCATTGCTATTTTTGACTTATTACATACAATCGGCGTCAATATTTCACTGACTGCAGTATGTGAAATCCGAGAAAGGAAAGCCAGGTAAACCACACTTTCAAGTCAAATGATATCAATTTATTATTTCTCAAAACATTTTTCAATGGGAGGTGTTGTACGTCAATAGCGCATGCTAGTACAACTTGGAAGTCTGAATACTAGGCGGCGGAGAGAAAGAAAAAAACAACAAAAAAATTTCCTGAGATCCCACGCTCGGCAGTCTTTTGACGCCAACTTACAGAAAAAAAAAAAAGGTTGTATATGTGCATGTACACTCCGCACTCAACGTGCCATGTTTAGGAGGTGCAAGCACTTCGTGAAGTCTTTTGGTGCTCTTCGTCTGTGTTTCCTGACATGTCAATGAAACTGAATATTTGAATTGATTTGAAAAGAATGGTGATATCTACTGCGTGTGGGTGTGTAAGCAAAATAAAAAAAGAAGGAAATTATAATTATGGGCATCTAAGTTGGCATGCACTGAAAGACATTCCTTTAAAGACGTGAACGTTTCTCCCTGCTATTTCGACGTTTCAGTTAAGCGAAACAATTAACTTTCCCTGTGTTTTATCTTGCTTTGTTGTCTTCTATTTCGCACCGTTGTGACTAACGAAAAATGGAGCCCATCTCATCTCCTCGTTCTTTTTCTTGTAACGGTGCTTGGGACCGTGCTTGGGACCAGGCACCGCGCTGTATCGCATAATGCGCTGCCAGCCAAAATGTGGCGGGGCTCGATGGTATAAAAGAACACAACACGTTCTAGAAGTAGTTTCCGTGTGCTGCGCAGATGAAGTTATAGTGGCTCCGACAACTCCAAATGAGAAACTTCGCGGCGATGTGGAAGTAAGCGTGCTAAGTGGGCCGAGCGCACTTTAATTAACGTCCACTTTTGTACGCGTTTTCCTTTCTCTTCAACTTTAGGCACTGCGAAATAGACATTTAATGTACGGTTACAACCGCCGTTGCAAGTCGTAAAGAAAGAAAGTGGGAGGCAAGTGCAATGTTTTTAAGATTTATTAGCGTAAGCACTAATGAAGGTGCAGCAGAGGATAACTACTGGCGTTGCTCGGAGCAGCGTTTCCTTAATTGTTAAGCTAGCTTTCTTGCGAAGCACTTTGTAGCATGTTTGCGCTGCAGCCAGCTTTTAAATCGGCGATCACATGCGCCGCCGTAGTTTGACTTATGCTGCGCTACCTGTCCGGCAATTACGTTACGTTATGTCTAAGGTAAGTGCACCCCGATTCTCCTGTTTTGTTTCGTTTTTTGAACGACGAGCAGATCCACTATTGTAGGAGGGCAAGTGTCAGCGTTGAGGAGCGAGATGAGCTATTAGCAGAAGCGGCTCTTGTCAGATGAGGTACTTTGTAATCAATGTTTCAGTACATGAAGTTGCGTTGTGCTCTTTTGGAGTCTGCTTCACATCATCGCTAATGTTAAACGAAGCTTTAGGGATTTCCAAATATTGAAGACATTCGTATTTTTATAGATAACGAATTCGCAGTTTTTTCCTTAGTTCATTAATACATGTTCGCTAACACGCGCAAGAAATACTGCATGCGGGCTGTGCGTAGCATGACTCATTTGCGTGAGTGATGGACGAGCGGTTCCTTGAGACATATACCTGCGATCGATCTGCGCACTTCAATAATGGGGCTCGCAAGCACTAACGACGGGAAGTAACGCAATGCGGCCGGTATAGAAGCCAAATTGGAATGCTGAATTTAGTTTGGATTGTATTATAACCATATATATCAACATCATCATGAGCCTATATTTATGTCTACTGCAGAACGAAGGCCTCTCCCTGCGATATCCAATTACCCCTGTCTTGCGCTAGCTGATTCCAACTTGCGCCTGCAAATGTCCTAACTTCACCCCACCTAGTTTTCTGCCGTCCTCGACTGCGCTTCCCTTCTCTTGGTAAACATTGCGTAACTCTAATGGTCCAACGGTTATCCATCCTACGCATTACATGGCCTGCCCAGCTCCATTTTTTTCTTCAATGTCACTTAGAAAATCGGTTATCTCCGTTTGCTCTCTACTCCACACTTCTCCCTTCCTGTCTCTCAACGTTAGGCCTAACATTTTTCGTTCCATCGCTCTTTGTGCTGTCCTTAACTTGTTCTTGAGATTCTGTGTTAACTTCCAAGTTTCTGCCCCTTATGTCAGCTCCAGTAGAATGCAATGATTGTACACTTCTCTTTACAACGACAGCGGTAAACTCCCAGACACGATTTGGTAATTCCTGCCGTATGCACTCCAACCCAGTTGCATTATTTTGTCAATTTCCTTCTCACGATCAGGGTCCACTGTCCTTCTCACATCAGGGTCCAATTGACCTAAATAAACGTACTCATATATAGACTCTAGAGGCTGACTGGCGATCCTGAATTCTTGTTCCCTTGCAAGCCTATTGAACATTATATTTGTCTTCTGCATATTATTCTTCCACCCCACTCTTACAGCTTTCTCACTTAAGGCCCTCAATCATTTGTTGTAATTCGTCCCAATTGTTGCTGAATAGGACACTGTCATCTGCAAATCCAAGGTTGCTGAGATATTCGACGTTGATCTTCGCTCCTAAGCCTTCCCAGTCAAAGAGCTTCACTTCTTGTAAGCATGCAGTGAATAGCATTGGAGAGATTCTGTCTCCTTGCCTTACCCCTTTTTTGATAGGTGGCTTTCTACTTTTCTTGTGGAGAACCAAGGTAGCTGTGGAATCTTTGTAGTTATTTGCCAAATTATTCACGTATGTTTCCTGTACTCCTTGATTACGCAATGCCTCTATGACTGCTGGTATCTCTACTGAATCAAATGCCTTTTCATAATCAATGCAAAGCCATATAGAGAAGTTGGTTGTACTCCACAGATTTCTCGATTACCTGATTGATGGCATGTATATGATCCATCGTAGAATACCCCTTCCTGAAGCCAGCCTGTCCTCTTGGTTGACTGAAGTCGTGTTGCCCTGATTTTACTGGAAATTATCGTATTGAATATTTTATACAATACTGAAAGCAAGCTAATGGGCCTATATTCTCAATTCTTTGACGAGATGTCTCGCTTCTGATGGATTAGTATAATGTTGGCGTTCTTCCAGCTCTCTGGTACACTTGCAGTTGGGAGACATTGCGTATAAAGGACCGCAAGCTTTTCAACCATGATATCTCCTCCATCTTTGATTATATCGACTGTTATTCCGTCTTCTCCAGCAGCTTTTCCCCTGGTCATGTCTTGCAAGGCCCTTCTAACTTCATCGCTAGTTATAGACGGCGCCGCTGTATCCGGTTGATTCACTACTTCGACTGAAAGTAGCTTGGCTGCTCTGGGTACAGGTCAGTATAGAATTCTTCCGCTGCTTTTACTATGTCATCGAAGTTGCTGATGATAATACCCTGCTTATCGTGCAGCGCATACATCTTCCCTTGTCCTATGCCAAGTTTTCTTCTCGCTGATTTCATGCTGCGTCCATATTTTACTGCTTCCTCAACCTTTCACGCGTTATAATTTCGAATAACCCTTATTTCTTCTTGTTGATCAGTTTTCACAGCTCAGCGAATCTCTCGAGTTTCACACTTTCATGTATATATACACACCCAAAAAAGTTAACGTAGACGTGACGTTTGCGACAGAAAAGACGTTCTACATCAGCCGCCAAGGGTTTTGAGTGGTGGCGCCGGCCAACGCTCCGAGTTGTAGAAGTAGTTGTGGAAGTTAAACATTAATAGCCCAAACAGTCGATGGGAAAACGGCGCCGCGGTAGCTCACTTGGTAAGAGCATCACTCGCGTCATGCGAATACGTAGGTTCGTATCTCACCTGCGGCCAGTTGTTTTTTTCAGTCCACTTTCATTTTCATTTGTCAATTCTTTAGTTCAAGGAACAACTGCAGATAATTTCCCCTACGCTGTCCTTGGTGTGACTATTTGTTGTGTAATGAAGAAGAAGAACAGGAGGAAGCAAGCAGTAGAGGGGCATTATCATCGGTGTAGAACGCGAACTCAGATCACGAGCTGTTGGCGCCGAGACCGTTGTTCCCTTTGAGCTGCGTTGGTTTTTTGCATGTCGCTTTCTCTAATAAATCCCCTTATCAAAGTGGGGGAGGTGTGGGGTATCCTCCTCAGACCTAGAGCTCCGAAGCCGCACGTTGCCCAACGCCGCTCCGACAATGCCTGATGACGCCACCCAGCAAGGCGCGGCCGAATCTCCGTCTGTCATCGTGTCAAGCGTGCTGCGCCAACTCAATCCTGCTTTCTTTAGTGGCACCGTTGAACATGACGTAGAAGATTGGCTGTCGTCGTTTGAAAGGGTAAGCGCGCACAACAAGTGGGACGACGCTACGAAACTTCGCAACGTCCTGTTCTACCTAACACATGTCGCGAACCTCTGGTTTCGCAACTATGAGTCGGACTTCGCCACTTGGACGACTTTCAAGACGAGCTTCGGGGAAGTGTTCGGTCGCCCCGCAGTGAGCAAGCTTCGCCCTGAACAGCGTCTACGCGGGCGGGCGCAGCAGCAGGGCGAAAACTTCACGAGCTATATCGAAGACGTCATCGACTTGTGCAAGCGCGTGAATCCTTCCATGACTGAGCAAGACAGGATCAAGCCCGTCATGACAGGCATAGACGACGACGCCTTTCAGATGTTGCTGGCTAAGGACCCGCGCACCGTGTCTGAACTCGTATGCCTGTGCCAGAGCTTCGACGAACTACGTAAGCAACGCGTCTTAGCTCGTCGGCAGACGTCAACAGACGATTCCCCCGCCGCGTTCCATCGGCGGCGACCGCAAGGCGCTCCTGGCTCAGTTCAAGGAGCTTGTGCGCGAGGAACTTGCTCGACAGCTTTCGTTTTTCCCAGCCACGCCAGCGCCTACACACTGCCTGACTCCTACCATTTGACAGGTGATACAGGAGCAGGTCACCGAGGTCTTTCCAACCTGCCAATCGACTCCTGTCGCCGCGCCGCTATCATTTGCGGCGTCGTCTGCCTCTCCGCCGACTCCTGTCGCCAGGCCACTGACGTATGCGGATGCCGTCATGAAGCCACTTCCCATGTCGGTATCGACCCTTCAACCACCAGTTCAACCGCCACTGACGCCGCTTTTCGGGGTACAGCCGCAGTACGCAAGTCCTTGGCGCACTGCAGACAATCAATCGATCTGCTACGCTTGTGGAATTCGGGGTCATGTTGTCCGCTCCTGTCGCCGGCGTTTCGCGGCGACCCCGAGTGCACCGAGATACTCGGCTTACTCCTTCCGACCTCCTCATCGCATGCAGCCAGACCGAGAACATGAAGCATACGCCCGCGATCGTCAGCCGACTACCGATGTCCAACCTTTCGTTTCTCGTCAGTCACCCTCACCGCGACGCCGTTCTCTTTCGCCTATGCGTCGCCGGTCAAGTGCTCTTGAGGCGGAAAACTAACTGCCGCAGCTTCTGAGTTCACCTGTCTAAGTCCTCGCTTGTCCCCGCCAACGTTATTGAAATGTTTGTTGATGGTGTACGAACTTTCGCGCTTGTGGACACTGGTGCCGCTATTTCCGTAATGAGCCAAAAGTTTTGCCGCTCCATCCGTAAAGTGACGACGGCACCTCTGCGTACTGCGAGCGCACAACATATTCAACCCGTTGCAGCATGTAGGGCCAGGGTGCTCATACAGGAGGCAATCGACAGCGTTTAGTTTCTTGTGCTGGATTCCTGTTGTTATGATCCGATCCTTGGGTGGGATTTTTTGTCGCGTAATCACGCTGTTATCGACTGCGCTCTTTCACACACACACACACACACACACACACACACACACACACACACACACACACACACACACACACACACACACACGCACACGCACACGCACACGCACGCATGCATATTGTAGTGGAGAGTGCCCGGCGCTGCAGACACATCGCCAGTCGTCCGGCCGGAGGCGCGAGCTCGAGATAGCCTGAGCTGCGCTGGTTGAGGCACGCTGCCTGCTGTGCTCTTGTCATGTGTTCACACTAGATTCTGGTGGAGATGCTGCGGTTTTTCCCAACCTGGAATGACCCGAACGCTGCCTTCCGTCATGCCTGACGGCCCCAGCCCGACATCCCCACCGGTTACTCCAGCCATCGTATTTGCCCGTGTCCAGCGTCAGCGGGATTCTGATAATTTTCGGCGGCACCGATGAGAAAGACGTTGTTGATTGGCTGGAATCGTACGAACGCGCCAGCAACACCAACAAATGGGACGATCCCCTCAAGATCGGCAACCCGATCTTCTATTTATCGGGCGTCGCCAAGCTGTGGTTCAAAAACCGCGAAGCCGATTACCGCACGTGGGTTATAGCTTCAAAACCAGCATCGCAGAAGTTTTCGGCCGCCCTGGCGTGCGCAAATTTCGCGCTGAACAACGCCTACGAAGTCCATCCCAGCAAAGTAATGAAACGTTCACCAGCTGCATAGAGGACATCGTCGAACTCTGCCGGCGTGTCAACCCGACGATGGCGGAGGCGGACAAGGTACGTCCCACCATGAAGGGCATTTCCGACGATGCCTTTCATATGCTGCTGTCCAAAAACCCAGGCACTGTTTCTCAGGTCATTGAGCTTTGCCAGTGTTTCGACGAGCTTTGCCGAAAGTGTCTTCTCACGCGGCGCCCACTTTTGTCCGATGAAACCCCCGCGAGCGTAACCATGGCTCCTGAGATGGACTCCCTGCTGTGCGAGTTAAAAGAGTTCGTCCGTTCTGCGGTCGCTCGTCAGCTTTCGCTGCTGTCCTCAACCACGCCACCATCCTCGCCTTTGCCGGCCAACCTTCGCCAGGTCATCCAAGAGCAAGCTTGCGCAGCTCTCCCTTCTGCCCGCCAGACTCCGCCGGTGCCGACTCCCGTTGCTTTTCCCGAGGTGACTGCACCTCTCAGCTATGCCGAGGCTCTCGCGCGGCCATCACCTCAGCTCTCGGCGCCATTCCCATGAGCCGTGCCACTGCGTCCAGCTCCTCACTTCGTGCAGCCGCGGTACCCACACAGCAGTGGACAATGGTGCACTCCTGACAACCGGCCAATATGTTTTGCGTGTGGTCTACCTGGCCACATTGCGCGATTTTGCCGCCGCCGCGCAACATCCTACCGCCGTAGCTTCGACACTGAACCATACGTTTCTCCATACCCGTCATCCTCCGCGTCTCAGAACCCTGGCCAGATGTGTTCCTACCTCTTGTTAACTGCCGTTAGCCATCGCCTCGACGCCGGTCGCTTTCGCCGATGCGTCGTCGTCCTTCTACGCCGGAACGGGAAAACTAATCGCAGCAGTTCCAGAGGCAACAACTGCGTCACCCATGGACAGACCAAGGCCTCTGCCTTCTCCGACTAATGTTATTGACGTATATGTGGACGGCGTCACGGCACTCCCCCTCGTTGACACTGGTGCTGCAGTTTCAGTTATTAATGACAAACTTTGCCGTTCGCTCAGAAAAGTTACGACGCCACTGTCAGACGTATCGCTTCTTACTGCCAGCGCAGACCACATCACGCCTGCAGCTGCGTGTACTGCGCGCGTTGTGATCAACGGCCTCCTCTACATCGCTGAATTTTTGGTGCTGTGTTATTTTTCCCACGATCTTATTTTGGGCTGGGACTTCCTTTCCGCTAATAAGGCCGTCATCGACTGTTCTCGTGCTGAAGTGGAATTTCAAACGCTGTGTCATGCCCTACTCCTTGATGCTCGTGAACCTGAAGATACAGTATTTGTTGCCGAAAACGTTACAAATCCACCGCACTCATCTGCCCTTGCCACAGTGTCATGCAACATTGTTGCTGGTGCCAGCACACTTTTTACGCCATGTGCAATTTTCGCTCGTCGCAAATGTTCACCGCTGCCTTTCACTCTTTTGGACGTTCATGCCGGCGTCAGCAGACAGACGTCGCCAACCGATTGTCCTATCCTCTCATTTTGCTTCGTGAGGAGTGCGTTGGCCATACCCAGTGTGTCGACCCTGCTGCCATCATTGACATGCCAACTGGTTCCATCGCCACTCATGAGGTCGCCGGAGTGGCCTGTAACCCCGCCCAGGAGCCGACTTCGCCCGATGTTTTACATAACTCCATCGCCAACACGTTGACTGTTTCTCAACGCGCCCAGCTTCTACGCCTTCTCGGCAAGTTCCGTTCGACCTTAGACTGCCAGCATGTTCCCTTGGGCCACACGTCAACTGCTTGTCATCGCATCGACACGGGTACGAGTGCGCAACTGCGACAAAGACCATATCGTGTATCCGCGACAGAGCGCCGTGTTATCGACGACCAAGTAGTTGACATGCTCAAGCGCGGCGTCATTCAGCCTTCGGATAGCCCCGGGCATCTCCCGTTGTTCTTGTTAAGAAGGATGGATCGATTCGATTCTGTGTCGATTACCGTCGTATTAACAAATTAACTCGTAAAGATTTCTACCCTCTTCCGAGAATTGACGACGCCCTTGACTGTCTCCAAGGCGCGGAGTTCTTCTCTTCTATCGACTTACGCAACGGCTACTGGCAAGTCCCCATGGCACCCGAAGACCAACCAAAAACGGCCATTGTAACACCAGATGGCCTGTATGAATTTCGTGTCACGCCTTTCGGCCTTTGCAACACCCTCGCAACATTTGAGCGTATGATGGACAACCTTTTGCGTAGTCTCAAGTGGAAAACGTCCCTGTGCTACTTACATGTTGTGGTTACTTTTTTGCCCGATTTTCCCACCCATCTCTGTAGGCTGCAGGAAGTGTTACAGTGCCTAACGGCCGCCGGCCTTCAGCTCAACCTGAAGAAATGCCACTTTGGCGCAAGTCAGCTCACCATCCTTGACCATGTAGTATCCAAACACGTTATTCTTCATGACGCCGCCAAGCTCCGTGCAGTTGCCGATTTTCCCAAAGCTTCCTCCGTTAGAGAACTTCCCAGCTTCCTTGGCCTGTGTTCTTACTTTCGCCGCTTCATTCGGAATTTTGCGTCCATCACCGCTCCCTTGAATCAGCTTCTACGGAGCGACTTGAACGATTACGCTTTGTTGTCCGCTCGTGAAGATGCCTTCCAAGAGTTGCGTCGTCTACTGACTTCGCCGCGTATACTGCGTCACTTCGACCCCACAGTTCCGACCGAAGTACACAGCGACGCCAGTGGTGTTGGCCTCCGCGCTGTGCTCGGGCAGCGCAAATCTGGATTCGATGAGTACGTCGTTGCATACGCAAGCCGCACCCTCACCAATGCGGAGAAGAATTACTCTGTTATGAAGATGGAATGTGTGGCCATAATCTGGGCACTTGGTAGATTTCGACCCAACCTCTATGGCCGCCCCTTCGACATAATTAGAGATCACCATGCACTTTGTTGGCTGTCCACGTTAAAGGACCCCTCGGGTCAATTAGCTCGCTGGTCTTTGCGGTTGCAAGATTTCGACGTGCGCATGGTCTACAGGTCTGGCCTCCGCCACACCGATGCCGACGCGCTTTCCCGTTCGCTCGTGTCAACCGAAAACGATGCCTGCTCTCTCTGCCGCTGACCAAGCACTTTCGTTCCCAGCAGGCTGCGACATGGCTTCGGAGAAACGCAAGAATGCCTGGATTAGTGCTCTTATGCGCTTCCTTTCAAACCCGTCGACTGTTCCTCCGCCTTCTCGAGCTTTGCGCCGTCAAGCATCTCACTTCAAAATTCGGGGTGGACTTATCGACGGAATTACGTCTGTGACGTCCGCAAGTAGTTGCTGGTCATACCTCTACATCTTCGTAGTGAAATATGTTCTGCCTTCCATACCGACCAGCAGTGTGGACATGTGGGTGTCTTCAAGACGTACACCCGGCTTCGCTCCAGGTTTTATTGGCGTGGCTCTCACCTTTCCTCTCAGTGCCAACGCCACAACGTTCTTGCTCAGCATGTCTCTGGTCTACTCCAGCAAATCCCGTATCCTACCAGGCCCATCGATCGGATTGGCATTGACCTGTATGGACCCCTTCCGATCACGGCTTCCGGAAACCACTGGACAGTCGTCGCCATCGACCATTTGACGCGATACGCAGAAACAGCCGCTCTGCCTGCTGCTACCACTCGTGATATATCATCCTTCCTCGTGAAAAACTTCATTCTCCGTCACGGTGCACCTCGCGAACTTTTGAGTGATAGAGGACGTGTCTTCCTCTCCGAAATCGGTAAACGCGCTCCTTGCTGAATGTCGCAGCGTTCGTCGCACCACCACCATCTACCATCCTCAAACTAATGGTCTGACGGAAAGATTTAACCGCACCCTTGACGACATTCCATCCAAATACGTCGCCTCTGATCGCACTGATTGGGACCTCATTTTGCCATTCATCACGTTCGCCTCAACGTTGCACCATAGGCGACCACAAACTTCTCCCCATTCTTCCTCTTGTATGGCTGCAAACCTTCGACTAACCTCGACACCATTCTTCCGTACAGACCCGACTCATCCGAATCTACACCCATCTCTGAAGCTGCCCGCCGCGCAGAGGAATGCCGTCAGCTCGCCCGTGCCTTCACAGCCATCGACCAATGGCAGCAAAAATCTCGACGTGACTATGATCACCAGCATTGTGACTTCCTACCAGACTCTCTTGTGTGGCTTTGGCTTCCTGCCGTTCCTGCTGGCCTCTCATCCAAGCTTGTTTCCAAATATGAAGGACCCTACCGTGCTTTAGTGCAGACATCGCCTGTGAACTATATTGTCGAGCCTGTCAGACCACCTACGGACCAACGCTGTCGGGTTCGTGAAACGGTCCACGTACAACGCCTGCAGCCGTATTACGACCCAATGATTCTATTTTCACCATGAGTCGCCAGGATGGCTCCTTTTCCTATGGGGGGCGATTGTAGTGAAGAGGAATCCCCGGCGCTGCAGGACACATCGCCAGTCGTCCGGGAGGCGCGAGCTCGAGATTGCCTGAGCTGCTCTGGTTGAAACACGCTGCCTGCTTTTCTCTTGTCCTGTATTCATAATAGAATATACAGGGTGCTTCAGCAAACACTTTCAAAATTTATTTAAGGTTGGCTGTGGCAGATAGCCCAATTCTAGTTAATGAGATGGTCTACTCGGAGAGGCGGACATTACTTGCACAAAAAATGAAATGCCTAATCGACTAATTAACAAAAATTCACTATTTAAGTTTTTAATTAATTACCTGATGGCCTATATTGCAATTTACACATTGTAGCCGTGGAGTTCGCAAGGCGGATCCACTTAGAACTAATTGTCAGGATGAAACCAGTTTCGAGATATTAATTCCCGAACTTTGCAGAGAAATGCAGTGGCGTTCCAGTTAATTTTGTGCTTCAATGCATAAAGCAACGTTTTGTTAAGAAGCTAATGCATTTCTCCGCAAAGTTCGGGAATTCGTTCATCATTCGTCATCCCGAGAATTCGTTCCAAGTGGATCCGCCTTGCGAACTCCACGGCTACAATTTGTAAATTGCAATGTGTGTCATCAGGTAATTAGTTAAAAACTGAATTAGTGGAGTTATGTGAATTATTAGATTATGCATTTCAATTTCTTGTGGAAGTAATGTCCGCCTCTTCGAGTAGACCAGCTCATGAACTAGAGTTGTGCTATCTGCCACAGGCAACCTTTAAGAATTTTTGAAAGTGTTCGCTGAAACAACCTGTATATATATATATATATATATATATATATATATATATATATTTCAGACCTCTATAGGAGACTGCTGACGCAATTGCCGCAAGGCTATATAACGAGCCAAACTTATTTGGGCGCAGCACATTACACATACCACGAGCCGTTGTCGGCGTCAATATTGGATTTCTCATTGAGAAAATGATTCGAAATGCGCTCGACCACTGAAAGTGTAGTCTTCGGGTGACCAGCGCCACAAACGAAATTATTGGCGCTGCGTCCATACTTGAATCAAACGCGCGCTTTCTTAGTGTGTTTTGACTGAATCACCGTATGCTGTGGCGCCTGCAAAGCGGTGCTTTTTTGCGTGGTGTGTTCGCCTGCTTTTCGAGCTTCGCAAATATTTTCTCAGACGGCAGCGCGTCAGAATTAAGTTTCAATCGAGGTTATTCGCCCGTATCAAAAGTGGTGCAAATGACGTCGTCCGAGGCTTTGTATTATGCTGACAGAACATGCTGCTCTTCATTGTGATACTTTAACGAGTTCGCAATAAAGTGACTTAAGACTGTGTCGAGGCATGAAGCTGGATCGACTCGTTATCGGTTTTCTTATGAAGGCATGGCCCCTTCTTATCCTTTCTAACGGCGAAAGGCGCAGTTTTCTTTTTTGTCGTGTTCGTATTACATTGGAAATGTTCTATGAAGATTGTGTTTTCTATCCTTCTATATTTTCAAGCATCAGATAGCTTTCTAAATTTGACGATAGATATTCGCGAACGTAGAGAACAAAGACCAGTACTGAACCTTCTGAACACGTGGAAAACGTTTTGGTATAGTTTGAACAGCGTCTTAAGTCATTCCTTTAGAGGAGAAACGGGACGACAATCCAATTCGCGACTTTTTCTCGACGATGCCGGAGTGCAGCAACTACGCAGTGCAGCTAGAGCTCATCGACTTGAGTGTTCATCGGAAATAAAAGGCACGAACCGGAAGCAGTTCCTCCTTCGGTCTCATACAAAGAGAGAGGCTTTGAAAGTGATTTCTCTCTTCCGAAGCATGTACGTCTATGAGCAGATGTTGTGTTTAGCCGTGTCTCAATAAGACCCACATTCTGTATTCAATGACTGACGTGAAATTCCAACTCATTGTTTGGACAAGTGTGTGATAACCCCAAACAAAGGCTACCTTTCAGGAAGCAAGACATGCGACGTTTCTCGCTAAAGTGCGGCTCTCCGAGAAGTTGATTGGCTTCGGCCCTTGCTACTTTTGGATTGCACAGCCCTGCGCTAGGTATTTATGGGAGGCAAACATAGACGGAGCGTATTGAGAAACAGTACTAAGCTAGGCTTTTAAAAATCTCGGAATAACAATCTCGGAACAACCTCCACTTTCTTTCTTTCTTTCTTTCTTTCTTTCTTTCTTTCTTTCTTTCTTTCTTTCTTTCTTTCTTTCTTTCTTTCTTTCTTTCTTTCTTTCTTTCTTTCTTTCTTTCTTTCTTTCAGTGGCTCGTCACTACTTAACCGCGCAGCTTGATTCTAGCTATCATTTATTTAGCTCCATGCCGGAGAACACCTCTTTATTAATCTTAATCCTCTCTATCTACAACCTGGCGTGCGCAGCTACGCAAGTGCTACCAGTTGATGCGCACTGCGGGCTTCGCCACGTTCGGCTGGGCCATGTACGACGTCGACCTGGAGGACCACAGCACCGCATGCGTGGCGAAGGCGCACAATGAGCCAAGCCTCAACCGGATCGTGCAGGCCAAGCAGCTGCTGAAGAACATGGCCGCCAGCAAGGCTGCCGGCAGCCTGACTGTGTAGACAGGCGCCGCACACCTTAAATTAAAAGTCAGCGCTTTCTTTTTGCGGAAGCTGTAAAAAAGTATATCTTATCGCGGCAACTTAATCGTGAAAGTTTGTGACGTGTGTGGCGCGCGTTGCCCACGCTAGGCGGCATTGTGGAGACGAAGCCCTATGCTGGTCTAACGTAGCGATTCCATCCACTCAATTCTATTCCTTTGTTATCGTGCATCTTTCGCCACCTGCCGATACCCGTGATAACGTGGGCGGAGCGCAGGTCGGACCACTAAAGAAATGTGCAAAGGAAGAGCATTGGAATAGGATCGTTACATTAAAATGGCCCAAGTTTACTCCAATTGTTTTCTCGAGACATCTTCCTTAGTTGGCGGTAACAACTCAATAATATTGTAAATGACCGCAAAAAAATAAATAAAAAAAGACACGACAGATATGTGGCACTAGTGTCTTACTTATCTGGGCTCTCATTTATTCTATCGTCATTCAATTTATGCAGGTCTACACAGCCGAGACATCAACAGCCATCGCTCGTAGAGTGACAGTTAAGTGGGAACGAGCGCTACTCTACATGAATGAGCGTTGTATTTTCGTGAATAGTAATGCCCGCATTCGTCGACTCTGAAAACACGGAGGCATCGCATATGCCTTTGCGCTAAAGACACGTTAAAACATTCGCGTGGAGTTTTTCCTACGGGAAACAGTTGAACTTTATCAAATGCTGCATGGTGTCCGCCAAAGTTGTGAAGTGGCAACTCTGGTGTTGGAATTATTCCTGAATCATTCCACAAATTTAAGAACGCGGAATGGAATGGTAATGGAATGAGCGCACAAGTCAGTCAGATGGAATGGGAATAGAACGGAATCCTGAAATTCCGGAGTGGAGTTGGAATGGAATGGACAACTAGACCTGGAGCGCTGAATCTTGATTATATGCGAGACTACAAAACTACGAAACCGCTAAATTTGCCATTCAGACTAAAGCATACTGGGCCAATATATTGCATTTCTCCTACTGGTTATTTCCATGTCCACCTATAGGCGACTACTCCTGCCTCTGCAATTTAAACAACACGATATTCTGCGTGGCCGTTCTACATTTCTGGAGACCTGAATACACTCCTGAAGGTTGAAGTGCGTTTAAAGAGAGCAACTTGTAGTTGTCAGTAATTATTCGGTTCAGCAATATCACGGATGACCAACGACACAAGGATACAGACCAACAACACATCGCAAACGGTTGCAGTCTGCGCGAGCCTATGGTAATTTGTAACGCGCCATGTTTTTGCGCACACTATCAAGTATCCAGAAGGCACTAAAATAGGAGGTTAAAGATGTTCTGGAAAGAATGGTGCCTATTATATGCGCGTAGATGCGAAAAAAAAAGATCGCCCAGCAAAACATGTCAACGCATTTCGCTTTTATGTTAATCATCAAAGTTGCAGAATAATCTAGCTGGATGCATGACGCACAATGGTGTAGGAATATTTGGTAGTTTTCCTTTACTCGTATAAACATAGTTTAGGAAAACTTGCAGGTTTGTGGAAATGGTGGATTATTTTGAAGGCAAGTCGTGCATGTATCAGCGAAGTGGTTGTGAACCGCATCACACGTCTGCACCTAAGGTGAAGCAAACTTCAGCGGTCACTAGCAGCAGCTTTAGGCTACTATTTAAAATATCAATTCACCACGATGTCAGAAATTAGCGTCGTGGTTGGCCGTAAAGCTAAGCTGAAGATAACGCGGGCAAACACGACGAAGCGCAATTTTATATACAAAGGCGTCATTCATTATGAACTATTTTATTAATTAAGGCTTTGAAGAAGCCCAGAGGGTGACAGAACCATGGATCTCTTTCTTCACTTGTAAGGCGAAAGCCTTATATGTCTCTTTTTTGAGGTGACCTTGAAAAAGTGGTTCCAAAGATCGGAAAATATCTACAAAAAATCGAAGACTCCTTAACGTAATTACAAACGCCATAACATTATCAATCGATAGGTAATTACATGAGGAATATAAATATCAGTAAATGATCATGAGAGCCGTTATAGTTATTATAAAAATTAGCATGACAAAGCAGGAAAATGGACCGGGAAACTTGATAAGTGGCCAAGAACAGAGAAATAATGATAGTAAAGATCATGGTTATGATGGTAATGATAATGATAAAAGAGAGGTATACAGAGAGGTTAATGAGGTGAAATAAGATTGAATTCATGGTGAATTAAAGGGATGCAGTTGGATGATAGGAGTCAAACGAAAGGTAATGATGAGATAGAGTAAGCTAAGATAATCAAGAGTAACTAAGACTCAATATTGAATGAAGGTGAATCAAGTGGTGATAGGGTGAGCCAAGAGTGATGAAAATTGGAAATTTGGAGTAATAGAGCAAACGACCTGTGATGATAGTAAAACCGAGATTATTGAGTGAATGAAGGTGAACCAAGCAGTGATCGGGTGAATCAAGAGAGACTGAAGTGTGAATTAAGAGTGAATCAAGGAGTGGGGGAGTGACTCGCAAACAAATGTGAGATTTGAAGGTCCAAGTGAGAGTGACTTTGCAAAAAAAAGTGCTAGCTTTCATTGGCTGCTGAAATCAAACTTCACTGAAATCCGCGAGCCCCATTGGCTTCCTTCGACGAGCTCGCACAAAGGAGCCAAGTAAAGGCACGCACCTGCATGACCTTTGGTTTCAATCATCTCTGAAAGCGAGTGTGGGATTGCATTATTTTTCTGACAGGCCATTTTGCTCATCTTTGTACGTAGTGGAAGGAGACGATGTACTGCATATGGTTCCTTAAAGGGTGCATTTCACTCAAATGACAGTACGCATCAAATATATTTACGCTGAAGGTGACATTCCACTTGACGGCTACCCCAGCTTGCTGAGGTGCTCGTCCTTTTCTCTCGTAAGACGTGCATTTCAATTTTTTTCTCTAGTGGGTTATTCCATTAAAGAGTAATTGCTTCGCATTTGTTAGTTTTACCACTTTTGTTTTCTCAATGCCAATCAATAGGCAATCCTCTGCGACTATTTCTTGTCTTCTCATAGTTTCATAGTCTTTTAATAGTTTGGTATAGCAGTGTTTATGTTAAAATTAAATTATGGGGTTTTACATGCCAAAACCAGTTCTGATTATGAGACACGCCAGAAGAACTCCAGGTGGTCCAAATTTCCGGAGTCCCCCAGACTCCGGAAAAATTTGGACCACCTGGAGTTCTTTAACGTGCACCTAAATCTAAGTACACGGGTGTTTTCGCATTTCGCCCCCATCGAAATGCGGCCGCCCTGGCCGGGATTCGATCCCGCGACCTCTTGCTCAGCAGCCCAACACCATAGCCACTGCGCAACCACGGCGGGTCAGTGTTTATGTTGAACTCACGCATCTTTTGTTTATTGTCACGATTTGCTCCCTCCCCATGTAATGTCCACTCGGGCCTTTAGGGTACATGAATGAAAAAAAAATATCTCTACTAATGGATGTACGAGCAGTGTACTTGATGGGGCCCCCTGTGTGTGTATGTGCGTGTGTGTGTGCTACTGCGCACGCCCATCTTGAATGTCACTAGCGTGCACATATGGTTAAAAAATGTTGCGTTTTAGCAAAGTTACTTTATAAACTCATTGGTTTTAGTTTAGTGGCTAAAATGTCTGGTTCCCAGCTACACATTTCCCGCTGCGGCATGAGTTCGATCCAGGTGACTGTAATGGGTGAAGCTTCGTTTATCTTTTTCTGAAGGGGACAGTAAAGGTTAGAAGGTGACCTAAAGACGACGGTATAACGGCAAGGATGGCCGGTCGGACACAGAAAACTCAGTTTCGAGCGTTTATCGACTGCCACAGGAAGGCTAGAAAAATAAAACGCCCAGGATATTCGCGTAGTACCTGAGCGAGCGAGAGAAAGAAAAAGATATTAAATGAAAAAAAAATATATATGTACATATCCAATAGGCATGCCCCCGTGGTGCTCCCGGCGAGGTGCCTACATTAGGTGAATTGTTTCGTTCCTTATTAGATAGATCAGCAAGCTGTCATATATAGCGAGTCTCCAAGTCTCGCGGAGTTTAGCAGCGGTAAGATAGGAACTGCCGTAAACATCTATTCGGAAATATGAATCACAAAGGGTCCTTTTTCAAGGGTAATTTCTCAGGAGTAAGACACGTTTCGCGTCGTCTTAAATACTTAGCGCACATTCAACAAACCCTGAAAATGGCTTATACAGTGTTTTTCGCCATATTCCTGACAGCACGCGACCACACCAGTATCGATGATTGTGTGGCAGAACCGTGGCTCACAAAAGTTCGCACACAGTCGAAAAAGTCTCTCAAGGAGGCAGAATTATCGCTTGAGTTACTCGAACGTTCTTTCGTCTTGGATAGATCGTGGGCTTCGCTCCAGTATTTGTGCTTTGAGGTCATGCACAAGATAGGACACGTTCCGGACAACAGTAATGTATCAAACTGGTGCAAATCTTCAGACGCAACGTGGTATCATCAATCGGTGAGCTGTTTTACGGAAAGAATAACTTTCGCTCGATTCTGTTCCTTTGTTATCACACACTGTTCAGAGCCTTACAATCCCGGAAATACAGTGTGCAGAACGCTGATCGCACCACCAACAAAGAGCAAAAAAGGAATAGCATTAGGAGGAAATGGCTACACTGCTACCATCTCTGTATTTGTGACGACTCCGAGATGCGCAAAGAACGGAACGAGCCGGCGTACAGTATCCTAATTGTTTTGGGCTGAACGCACTTGCTTGCCTCTTCGACCACATGGTACACTGATGCGCACATAACACCCACCCAGCTAGATGCGGTAAAAATCAATATATTGGGGAATTGTCCGCCCGCGCTTGTATTCCTCATGTCATCAACCGCGTCCCCGCACTCGTCGCACTTAGGCCTGGCCGCCCTTGCTGGGGCAAGGTGAGCCGCTTCTGCTAAGGAACTGTGGGGAGGCACAGAGGAACGCGCGGTTAGCGGCAAATGAGCTGGCGGCGGCAACGTGTGGTCTCAACGGCCTTGTTCGGTGACCCCTCTCCTTAAAAGGATGCAGAGATGCCAGAGCGGCAACACCACATGCAGGGGACCGGACGAGGTCATTCGCGAGAAGAAAAATGGCGTGTTTCGACCTTTAGGGGAGAGGGGAATAGGGATCTTCGTCCGAGGTGACATAAGATTCAACCTAGTATCGACCCTGATGAAGATAAAATCGATGTACTTGGTTGCCGAAATTATTCGATGGTTAAGGTGTTGATTATGTGTCTTTTCTGTCAATGCCTCCTTTACTACATGCCCGTCGCGTCGCTCGCTTTCCATTGCGGCGGCGGTTCCCTTAGTTCTGAATGAATTCCGTGAGGAGGCGCTCGTTGCCTTTTCAACTTCCGGTGGCGGCGGCAGCGGCGGCTGAACTAGCTGAACGCTTCCTCCAGCGCGTCGATAGCGCCGAGCGCCGATTTGCGGGGGGCGTCTGCTAGCGAGCGTTGTCGCAGGCGCTTTTATTGCGATAGCAATTATATGGACACTCCAAAGCAGATTTCTGCCGTCGTCGTCGCCGTCGCCGTCGCCGTGAGGTTCCGTATGACGTCAATGGAGATGAAATCGTCGCCGCGCGCCGCCGAACGCTGTATGTGCGAGTGAAAGGGCGCGAGGGACGCGCGCTTTCACGGGGAGTGAACGCACGGCGGAGAACAAACGCGCGTTCTGTGCCGTGCTCCCTTAAGGGCTGCAGAAGTAGGCGTCTCTTTCCTCCTTTACAATCACCATATATGTAGAGCAAACGCGCCTTCTTCTGACGCACGAAAGGCCGTGGTTGGGAGGGGGAGGGAAGGGAGGCGACGTTTAGCTGCGGCACCAAGTGCCTATTTATATCAGAGGCTCCGGCAACAGTCACCAACGCCGCATGCATTTTGTGCGAACGCGGGCAAAACGCCGACGGCGTCGACAACAGTTCTGCGTGTTGCCGGTGCTGCTGCATGTCCAAGTTTATACAGCTGATAAAGCTACTATCATTACTCCGTATAGCTCTCTACAAATTTGCTATCGCAATTGATGCTTCACCTTTCAGGTGAAACTGCGACAACTTTTTTCTATACTCGTTCGTTAGTCAGTTTCGTGTTCGCAACTGTTTGCCCGCGTGTGGTTTCATTATGCAGCACGGTGCTGGTAGATTAATTTTATTCGTCTTATCAGCGTTGCGTTACCTTTCAAGACTTTTTTCACTATGCGGCGAATGCGTTTTTAAAGAATACTAACTGGTGACCTTAACGTACGCTTTTCAGTGACATGCACGGTAACACGTGCGTATACAGTCGACACACGCATGTTAAAATAAACTTGGGCCTTACGTTTTAGCTTGTGATGTCGGTGACTTCGCCAACGTACCAGCCATCAGGCGATGGTCGAGTTTCTATAGTCCATCGTTTGTTGCTTCTGGTTGCTCTCCGTGCTTGAACGAGAAAGTGCTTAATTCCAGTTTGCTTTGCAGACAAGTGCTGCTTGGTCGACTGAGTTCATTGATCGCACAGAACACAACTGTCCTGATGTAGTCAACTTATGCGAAGTTCATGCTGCCGGCAGTTCGAGGAAGAATTGCTGTGTTTCGCGTTCACCGACACTCGCGAAAGAGAACGCGTCAAACCATGCGCAGCATTTGCGTGTGGCAGCATGTCTCTTGGAAGTCGCACGTAGTCGCTCATTCGTGTTGAGGTTGTGATGCCATCTGTCGGGTCACGCGTCCTCATAGCAATTTAGCACAGGTCGATTTCAGAGAGAACGCGTTGCGCACATGTAGCAAGGGGAAGTTTTTGATCCTAGCCCTAAAGAATGCAGTTAGGCGATAACGATGGCCAGGCTTGAAGCCCTTATGTTCTACGTGGAAATTGAGCACGAGCACCCCTTCACGCTTAAGATGACAAGATCGATGGCCGTCATCGTGTGTCGTAGTCACTAAAACTGCTTAAGTGTCATGCCTGAAAATTATCCTTGCAGTGTAAAAACGCGCGGATATTTGACTCTACATTTTAAGAAGTTTTCGGGAAATAGGTTTGAGCTCCAGCAGCTTGACAGTGGCATGGCTGTCGGTTGTGCCAAGTGCATAGTGGCTCAACAGTGGCTTGATGAACTTCGCAGTTATAAGATGCAAAAGCCTCCTGCGGTGATCGGTGTCTGTGTTGCCGCGTCGCAGAAGTGGTAGTCCCATAAGGAGTTCGACACTCCTTTCCACACAAACCTTTAGTGGTAGTGAGAATGATTTCCTGCGCGGAAGAACGCTGTCAACAAATTTCCTGAGGCATGTCAGAAATTTTACAAGTTCTTGGCTTGGATACATGAGCCCCCCGCGATCTTGGTGTGCGATGAGGCCAAGGAGGGGAGTGTTCGCTTTAGTACCTTGCAGCAGTACAATGCATTCCGCGCAGGGGATGTTTTCGCTTGCCGCTGTCACAATGAATCCCCCGGCCATCGCCACGCTGGCGACATCTGGATTTGACGGCAATGGCGCGGCTGAGAGGCACTGTTCTTTTAGCCTATCTATCGCCGCTTCTAAAACCTTTTCAGCGGTACTTGTGGTCTTTGTGGGAGGGTGATGAACTGGTAGAAGCTGTGTTGATGAGAGCGATGTCGAGCTTCTCACGTTGCTTTTGGCGGAGAAGGCAACGACGCCGGTCTTGAGCATCTTTTCTATTCCACACACTGCACTTTTCACATCCAGGGCATCGTTGCAGCCGGAGTTACGCCGCAGAAATCCAAGCATGGCCTCTATGGGAATTGACACTTGAGAATTTGCGCGTAAGCACAAATTTAAATTTCTTGTCAGAAAGAAGGAACCGAATACAATCCACGTTTGTCGTTGTTGTGAAGACAAGCGCATGGTGCGTTTGCTTACTCAGGAAGTTTTCCGCGTGGCTTTTAGTTTTCAAGTGCTCAATGTAAGAAACAAACTCGCCCTCAATCCAGTCCAGCCTTGGGTCATCAATTTCAGAAAACTGACGAGCATCTGCGTCATTGCGGTGGATGTGCTGCTGAAGGTTGCTCACGTCCATGGATGTGAACCACTTGTGGAACACTTCCATGAACTCGGACAGTCGGCCCCACAGATGCAAATTCGGCATCGCAGCTGTGACCTGCCTGATCCCTGAGGTAATATAGTGCTGCGCTTACTGCAGGAGAAAATAGCTGCACGGCAGTCTTTACATTCATTTTTTCTATATTCGAAGGGAAAACGTGCTTCCTTGTCAGAAATCTAATGGGCCGCACTGTTGACTGCCTTTGCATCGTGTAGAGCATTTTGACATACTTTGATGAAATTTCTTTGTTTTCGCCAAATTCCTTGGCCAGGAATTGGGACCTGATGTTCTTTATAACATGGCTCTGATCGAATGCGAAAAATGTATCCATTGATGGATCTGACGGATGCGGTGCCCATGTTTTTGCTTCTCCTCCGCTGAGAATTTTCATAGCGGTTACGTTGACTTTGTGCTTGTCGGTTACAACTATGATAATCTCAAAAGCAATGCTGGCTGTTTTGATGACGACGTGGCGAATGACCTCGGCGAGCTGGTCCCCAGTCCAACCTTTCGTGAACAAATAACCGACAGGTATCTTATATCTTGCGTGCAGGCCACAAATAAAAAAAACACAGCAGTGAATTCGCCAGATGCTCACCTTCAGCTGCAGGAGCGAGGTACTCGAGGTCAGAACCTAGGTCGACATTACCAACGAACGCGTCCCTTTGTTTGTGGTAGAGCAGATTTTGTTTAATTCTCATCTCATCAACAACGAGGCTACATACTTTTGACTGTGGTGTGTCCAGACTCTTAAGCTCTGCTTCCAGGCGGGAGCGAAACAACTCGCTGAAACCGACTTCACTGGACGTAGTACCAAAGAATTTTTGTAGCGTTGTTCTGCAAGGTAGCTTGAGAAGCTCTTCGCACCTCAAGTATTCGTATGCTTTTGTTGAGAGGTGTTGCATTACGATGCCATGCCTGATTGTTATTTCAGACCAGCGTGGTGTTTTCCTTTTATAATTTTTTACTTGGTCCAGAAGCAGCAATGCTTTTGCCGTCCCCTCCTCAGCGTCAGCCACACTTCTAAAAATGCAGAGACGTAGCACTCTTCTTTCAGTTTTCGAAGTTCTTCTTTGTAGGCGTCTACAGTTCTGCGCAGTTTATCGTTTCCTGCACGCAGCGCACGTTCTTTTTGTCGCCATCGTTTTCTTTCTAGAAACATGCTTGACGTGTTTGAGTCCCAATTTGTTTGCGTCTTGAACGAGCGCAAAGCCTTTGTTGGTCGCCTTTTCGTCTGCTTACATGCAAACTTCACTGAAACTGTTAGAGCGCTCTGATCTTCAGGTTCTGAAAAACAAGTGCCATAGTTTTCTGAGTTAGCTTGTAAACTACTAGATGGCAAGGAACCAGTCGTAGTCTATAGTAGCACCCGCCGCGGTTGCTCAGTGGCTATGGTGTTGGGCTGCTGAGCGCGAGGTTGCGGGATCGAATCCCGGCCACGGCGGCCGCATTTCGATGGGGGCGAAATGCGAAAACACCCGTGTACTTAGATTTAGGTGCACGTTAAGGAACCCCAGGTGGTCCAAATTTCCGGAGTCCCGCACTACGGCGTGCCTCATAATCAGATCGTGGTTTTGGCACGTAAAACCCCATAATTTTTTTTTGTAGTCTATAGTACAGCTACGGCTCCGATTAGGCACTGAGCCTTCGTTTAGTATATCTTTACAGGCTGCCACGTCAAACGAAAAGTCGCTCATAGCGGGTCGTTCTTGGTTTCGCTCGACAAGTGCCAAACTGCAGCCAGGAACAGCTATTGGGTACAAAGAAAACATCACATGGTCAAAAGGATAGCAGTTACCAGACAAATCTAATCAGGAAATGGTGAAGCCGCTAAAATTTAAACAAGAAAAAAGAAAGAAGAACTCTACTTCGCACTGACGCACGTGCTGAGCAAATATTGAAATTCACTTTGTGACAATGATAATGATGCCTGGCTAACACAAGTTTCTCCTAGTCTTTTAATGTGAAATGCCTCAATGATTTCGCGTGTAGTTTGGCATTTATGTCTAGAAAGGACTTTTGTGTCCTCAAACAATGGCCTACAACCGCACGTAAAACAATGCGAGGCTAGATGAGAAGCGTTGGGATTGTTAAGGGAATGCTGATGTTCATTTAGTCTAATATTGAGGCATCTGGCGCTCTGTCCAATATAAGCTTTACCGCACTTGAGTGGAATGTGATAGACTATGCCTGTGTCACAATGTGTTAAAGACATAAATGCCAAACTACACGCGAAATCATTGAGGCATTTCACATTAAAAGACTAGGAGAAACTTGTGTTAGCCAGGCATCATTATCATTGTCACAAAGTGAATTTCAATATTTGCTCAGCACGTGCGTCAGTGCGAAGTAGAGTTCTTCTTGCCCAAAATGCAGCCAGGAACAGCTATTGGGTAAAATTTAGCTGTGGCAGTTCCAGAATGGTCCTCATTGAAGTTTTTCTCTGCTGTCTGTTCATGGTGCGGCTTCAAACTCAGTACTTTGCTTCCAGAAGGCAGTATGTAGCCAAGCGCGCCTACGGGCGACGAATCTCGCTTGCGCTTTTCCGCTCTGAGACACCCGGCTTCCGGCTTTTGCGAAAAGCACTCGCTAAACAAGCTGGGCACCGCTCCAGGCTTAAGACGACGTCGTATTTTGCAGCTTTCTCGGAAATCGCACTCCCGAAAGTGCAAACTGCAAACTACCGAGCAGTTTGAAGTAAGCGTGGGCATCCAGTTTTCCCTAGGAATAGCCTCAAGCCATCTTTCACTTAAGCTGCTGAGGACCGCTAGTTCATGAAACGATACGCCGGGACGTCGGCATTGAGTGCTTGACTAACATTGTGGCACGCAGCAATAAGGCATGATGTCTTTGTTGGGCACCACAAGTAGAAGGATTCACCTTTAGGAGGTGTTAAATTGATGCATAAATGACCGATAAAAGGCGCAGGAACGGCAAGCGTAAGAAGACGGCATTCAACTAAAGAAATCCTGCGACGAAGTACGTCTGTCAACGGGAAATCCTTCACAAACAAACTGATGCAAAGCAACACGTCTGCTAACTCCAAAGGTTAGTTAACATTCACAAAGCGCGTTTAAGAGCTGTGTAAACGACTTTCTAAAACTAAAAAAAAACGTCTCTCGACATTTCTTACCACAAATCGAGGTTTCGTTTCTTTATTTCAACATTCAAACAAAAAAATGTCGCATAGCCTGTCGTCTGTTCGGCTCCGCGCAACGCGCTTCTCGCAGCCGATGTCGTCTGCACCACAGCCGTCCAGCCGCGCGCCGCGCCTGCAGCCTCCGAGACGGTAACAGATGCCATGGTAATCTCAGAGGCCGCAGCACGTGATCTAGGTTGCAGGCGTGCGCCACACGCGGCGCTCGTTGCCTTTTTGCGGAGAAAAGGGAGAGGGCACGGAAGCGGGCTTATCGAACCACGCGGCAAGCATCCTAATAAAGGAGGCATTGATTCTGTATATTTTGCTTTCATGTTTATCATTCCTTTATTTCCTATATTAATCGTATCGCATTTCCTGCGCAACTAAGTCAATTACGTCATGTGCAATTAGGTCGTCTCACGTTGAATTTTTTATATTTAATGTGTATTGATTTTGTTCAGAGTACCTCCAAAAGCCATTATTACGGGCTATTAAATGTGGGGGGGGAGGAGGAGGACGGGCTTTGGTCACAGATTATGCTTATACATCGTACTAAAAACAAAAGAACACACAAAATAATAATAGAGTGACAACATACGTAATACACAAGATGAGTCACAAATATTGCAGAGAAAACCTTAGTACATATTAGGAGAACATACGGCAACTGCAATGAAAAGCAAGCAGCAACCAACATCGCGCGAGACAAAAAAAAAAATAAAATAAAAACACTAAATTCCCAAAATAATAATATTAAGATTAGGTGGCAAGTCGTGAGCGAATTAGATCTAGAAACTTAGTAAAGTCGGGCGCCGTGGCAATTTATGACTGGTAAGGCGTTCCAATCAGTTGTGCGCGGTAAGAACGAACATGCATACTGGGAAGAGTGCAGTTAATGTGTTTGACTTTATATGGATGGTCGCGATGTGGAAAGACAACTGGTGGTGACTGAAAGATATCATCGTAAGGAGGAGGTTGATGAGAAAGCTTATGGAAATGTGTTAGGCGAGAAGTTTTATGGTGAAGTGCTAAGTTGTCATTCATCCCTACGCCGGGAAACAAGAACAGCCTGGCCTTCATTGGTGTTCCACTCATAGACGTCATTGTTCAAGTACAGTTTGCTGAAAACAAAACGTACTCGATCCTCGTCTTCCTTCATAGTTCGCGAGAACTACAGAGGCTTCCGTCGCTTTTCACGAACGGCTTCCGAGTAATATCGCGAGATGCTCAAATTAGTGTTTTTAAACTTATAGCCGCGGCTCAGAAGCACCTCAACTTCCTTCTCATTGAAGAATTTGGCTATGATAGGCCACTTCCTCTCGGACGAAAACGACCCACACGATGGGCTCATAGATGTTCTCTCGAGATTGACGTCACTGTAATCTCAAGTTTTTTCGGTACAAAAATTATTTCCGAATCGTTATGACTCTTCCCAAGTTGCATACTTCACCGAATCTGTTATGCCATAAAGGAGAATATTAGACCGCCTAGAGCGATTTTCCAGGTCGTCAATTCTTTCTTGTACACCTACGAGACCGTTCTCACAGTTCACGATGGACTGAGCTCATGGTGCCGCTGCAAATTGGTGCTCTTGTTCTAGGACACGCTTTGTCAGTTTTTCTAAATCATTTTTTAGCTCTACGTGAATCTGAAGAACCTTGTTAACAGGTTCATCAAGTATTGAATTAGTAGCTTCAACACGTAAGATTGCAAGCATTTTCTGGCAGCAAATATGGGCCTAACTTAAAAGTAGGTCGTTCGGCTCACTCTCGGTTGTTTCGTCACCGAAACCTTTGGGGCACTTTCCTGCCCTTCTATTTCATTTTTCTTACTTTCGCTAACGGAAGTACTAATTAGGGCCACTAACGGTAATTACGCGAAACATTAGCCGAAGAAGTCGAAGAATAGAGTCGCTCAAGCGAGACTTAAGGCGCTGGCACCTTTCGCACCTTGCCGAGTCTCTAATTGGATGAGGCGCAGGTGACGCTTTTTTCTCCGTTGATCGATCCTTCCAAGGACACCTTCTTTCTTCGCGTATCTACTATAGCTACCCCTAGCTGCGGTTCAGTGGTTGCGCATTTTGTGGTAAATTCATTTGTCGTCTTGTCTTGTGCTTTGAAATTTCAAGCCGGTGTAATTAAGATCGCGCTCTCAAAAGAATCGCAATTCAATATGAGCAAAAACACGAATGCAATCTTACTGCGATGAAAGCGGTTTGTTATTTCGCGAGAACACGATTAATAAGCCTGATTTCCTTTAGAATTATTGCAAGCTATACGGTTTCCTTCGAACAGCCATTATAGAAGGTAATTTTTGAGGCAAGTATAGTAAGGACTAGTGATAGCTTCCGTGCTTCTGCAGGTTTAGATGATAGAAACGAGCACGATATTAACAAGGGCAACGATGGTCACGGGACAGGGGCTCATTCCTCGTCCGTGCTATTTTTGTGCTTGTATCCCATCGTCCAATTACGTACCAACTCGCCCAACAGTGACGCACACTGATAATATACATTTCGCTGGCTTGTTGTGCAGATGTGCCCAATTAATTACATGGCACGTGCATCACTCTTCGTCTGATATCCTTTTTTCAAACGCATGCTGTAAATTTGGAGCATAAAAATTACTTCACCGTCGGAACACACGCGCCTTAGTCTTTCCGTATGTTTGCTCGCTTTCGCGTAGTATTTCTCGGGTGGAAAAAAAATATTTCTCTGGAGACTACTGGTTCGGGCAGCCCTTAAACGTGTCACCTGGGCCTGGGGTCCAACACCTGAAGAACCCGGGAAATGTGCAAAGTACGCTGCTGCACCATGTAAAGCCGAGATTTACTACCCTGCTGCACATCTGTGCTAGAACGAGGGCTACCCAAGAGAGGGTTCCAGGAGTTGCCAAGTTACGAGCGGATGAAAAAGACAATTGTGGGCGTTGCGTCACCAACGATAAGTAGGCTGAGACGGAGTGCAGTGAACCAGGGAAATGTGTGGCAGTAAATAAATGAAAATATGAGAAAGGCAACTAGGGCTAAGCTGGGAGGAAGAGTGTGATAAAAACGGATAACCAAGATAACTTGATTGAAGAAAGACAGTCGGGTGTTTGGCGGTCCAGGCATTTTAATCGCTAAGCGACTTCATCAAAAGGCAGACGAGGTAGCGATCCTGTTTACCTGCTTCCGCGGATAAAGGTTGCTGTCGCTTAGCCATAATGCATGGAAGAGCAGTCCGCGTAGGTTGCCGCGACGTCACTTTCAGCGGAAAATATTTGTCTTGAGCTGCGCAAATTGTTGCGAGAACGTCTCACTCGATACACGTACTTCTCCATTGATGAGCTCGAGCGGACGCGAGAAGATTGTGATTTCTTTTCGTCAATGCAACTCGGGTTGTATCATTTCACGCATGTTTCGTTCTCATTTACGATACGGTTCAATTTTGGCAATCAGCAATAGTGTTATAACAGTGTTGTTCACGCCTAATTCGGGCATCTGAAACCGGGCTGGAGGACTTAGCGGTGAAGGTTGCGGCCAGCTGGACGCCACACCGTCCGCCGGATCTCGGCTCCCACCTCGCCCTCCCCTCGTCGTCAATAAAGTTTATTTCTTCCCCCTCCGGCTGCTGAGTTTCGGGGTGGTGGTGCCCTCTGTACGAACATCGATTCAAAAGCAAGTTTCGTACGACGGTTGATTTCATATCGACGGACAGCAACGCGCCGCCTTCTCGTTCCTCTCCACGCTGGCACAGGAATTTCACGGCCCTTGTCGTATTTACCAGGACGCTTAATAAAGCATCGAGGCCTCTTTTTTCGCGCTGCACATTCAGTCTGATGAGCAACACGAGAACTAAGTGAGAGCAGGAGCCAACGTTTCGGCAAGTGGACCTGTCTTCTTCAAGGCAAGCTGCTGGACCTTCAAGAAGACAAGTCCACTTTTCGAAACGTTGGCTCCAGCTCTCACCTTGTGCTCGTGTTGCTCATCGTCTTGAATTTCTATCTCCCGCATTCCCCGCGTTTTACATTGAGTCTGAGTACGACAACGCAGCGCCGAACTCCAGCCCGGCAGCGTCATCACAGCGACCTGGATCGACGACCTCGGCTTTTGAGGCCAACAAAGAAGCTTTTAGTGGGGGCCGCAGTTTCGTCTGAAAGTGCATCAAATTAGACTTTGCTTTCCTGGGGTGTTTACTTGAGCAGATCGAGGATGGCGTACTACTACTGGTACTACTGGGTGCAAAGGAAGAGGGACGTGTTCGCAGTGATCCCGCGGCTTGCCAAGCCCGCGCTCTTTCTCATTCTCAGCATGTCCGAGGCGCACATTGAACGCCTGCTCGAACACGTCGACAGACAGAGTCAGAGAGCTGGTCGAGGCAGACCACCGCAGGGTTTACGCCGTAGCCATATACTCGTATACCTGCAGAATGCTTCGCATAACTTCGATTCCCACAGTACGTGTGGATCTACATAATTTTTTTTCTGACGTTGGTAGCAATACGGAGAGCTTATCAAGTAAAGTCATATAAGAGGGAAGCTAAATAACGTAGCGATAATGATGACTTGTTGATGTAAAATGCCAACCTCTTTTGTTCCCCCGAAAAAAAAAAGTGGCAGTCAGAGTCCTCCGTTGAACCAGCTTGTTGTTCATGTGGAAAATTAACAATTGGTGAAAAAAAGATCACTGGAACAAAGCAAAGCTTTGTCGCATAATGACACCAAAAGTTTATTCACGTCCTCGAGCGGCAGCCAGAAACCAATCGGCAGCAGCTATGACTCAGCTCGATGGGCTCCGAGCCACGCGATGGCAACGGGATTTTCTAGCGCGCCGATCTCCTTCCTTACAGATCTAACATACTATTTCAAATACACGCCGTCATACCTACAGCTCAGTCATCAGAAGTGAATCTGTGCTCAAGCACCTTCAGCTTATACGCAGACGTACATAACAGGAGGAACCTTCAGAAAATGTTTCTGGTGATTCAAAATACAGCATTATCTAGGCTCATATTTGCAAAAAAAGGTCCTAACGCTATTTTTGTTCTAAAGAACCAATTCCAGCCAATCGCGATGTTGGGCATAATATTAGCCCAGGCAACCAACCGATTGCTGGCACAGATCACTTAC
Organism: Dermacentor silvarum; assembly: GCF_013339745.2. NCBI lineage: Eukaryota > Metazoa > Arthropoda > Arachnida > Ixodida > Ixodidae > Dermacentor > Dermacentor silvarum. Next base: position 99,199,799 of record NC_051155.1, on the reverse strand, counting down.
GAACAAAACGCTTCGCGTGCCCTGGGCGTCATGTCATCTTGAGCAGGAGAAAGTGTGCTAGCCTGCCTTCGTTGTTATTTATAACCTCATTTTTTTTCATGTACTACGAGAGGTGTCCGGGCTTCACAATATTGCACAAAACTCATTCACGGCCAAGTGACTCTTGTAATATTTATTTTCTTGAAATGTACCGTGTTTGGCCCAGTTCAGTACAGTACCGAGGTCGCTAGCTGTTAATACGTTAATAAACAACGGTTCACATTTAGAATCATTGCCGTGGTCTGTATGTCTTGCGCTGAGCCCCTGTCGGCTCGTACCCGTCGACATTATGCAATGTGCCCTTCTTTTCGTTTTTTTAAGCGTCGTTGAAACACTTCACTCGTCAAATTTGGTTACAATATCATTTAATGCAATCTGAGAACACATCAGCTGGACTGAAATCAATTGCCATCGCATCAAGAATGCCAGCACACTTAGATTGCGCAGCAAACTCCGATAAGTTCATGCACACCCAAAAGTAAAACTGCCATGACATTAGCTGCGACAGACATGTAGAAAGGCGTCTGGCACCAGAAAGCGAGAGAAACGTTCAAGGTATGGTTCTATTGAGACGCTCTTGTACGCAATCCGATAATACTATTTGCTTTCCGAATTGTTCATAAAGAATGGCCGCGCATTACTTACCATTGTATTATATCTGTAAATACTTCTTATTTACACTTTTACATTCCTGAATCAAATCGAATGGAATAACATATCAAATCGCCCGCCTCTGTACGGAAAGGTTGAGCAGGGTAGCTGGGACTTGCGCATTTGCCTTAAGCACGGAATATGAGTGCTGATAAGATTTCAAAGTTTGCCAAAAGCTGCCAGATCTTGTCTGGAAAACAGATAAGCGAAAAAATCCAAGAAAAGAGACAGAAATGGCATTGCAATTTTTTTATTTCAGGTTTCAAGTTCCATACCTGTAATGTTTTCAAGATGAGTTCTCTGCTGGTGTTTCTAAGTCAGATCTCGCCGCGGTAATATAAAGCAGTATTGTCCCAGTTATCATGCAGCAAGTTTTTAAAAACGGATGCCTTCCACACAAATGAAAACAACTAAAGCAACTTAAAGGAGCGTCTGGTATTGTTTGTCTTCTTCTTAGTTAAATAATTTGTAATAACTACTTAAGAAACTTATCGATTTATTTGCGGCAGATATGTCAACTTTAGGTGCTGCAGCGCCTTCGAAAACATCAATTTCAGTTGTTTGCGGCATGCTAAATTTCGCGCGACTCTTTTTTTCCGCGTGTTAAAGAAAGCTCGTGAAAAAAATGAAACATACCATGTGACTACCCGTCCGCACACAGCCACCACAGCGCTGTTTAGCGAGTTTCAGTGGGAAAGTAAACATCTCGCCTCTAGCTCATCACCCTGCACAATGCCTCTCGTTTAGGCTTGTTTTCGTGCTCGCGGGCGCGCCCGATGATAAAGAAATAAGAAAATAAATAAGTAAAAATAAACTTCACGGGACGTATCAACTTATCACGTTTAGTTTTATTAGCGCCGACTTGCTCCCACATGAACGTTTTACCATCTTCCTATAATTGTGCCTGTCATCGCTCACTCTTAAAAATGTTTACACCCTTTGGGGCTTATATTGTCCCACAACGATAATCATCATCTATCTTGCCGGCATTTCCTTTCTTTAACGCTGCGATCCCGGTACTTCCAGGTCACGAACGGCATGCGTGTTATCAGCCTGACACCACATTCTCGACAGGAAAGTAGCGAGCGCATAGTTTTCACGAAAGGAAACTAAAGCACGGCAGATGAAGATTATCGCAGTGGGACAAGATAAGCCCCAAAGAGCGCAAACTTTGTTAACAGTGTTGTTTCAAATTTGCAGCGAAAGAGAAAAAAAAATCCTTCTAACTATACTTGTGCGCACTTGTTATCGCTTTTCGTGCGTTCGGGAGATTGCTCTTTCATTCGTCATCTCGGCGCGGGCCGCACGCTTGAGAAGCAGTTGATGCGCTAGAGGCAAGATGTTTACCACTGAGCTCTTTAAAAGAGCACCGTCATCATTGCGCGCGTCGTCACGTGGTATGTCTTTACATTTTGTGGGTCTTTTGAGCACACGAAAAGAGCCGTGCGAAATATGGCGTGTCGCAAACAATTAAAATTGATGTTGTAGAAGTTGCCTTAACACCTAACGTTGAACATGTCTACCGTAATTGTACTAATTAAAAAAGTATTTTTATTATTCATTACAAATTAATTATTTTGAAAGATAAGAAATCACGCGCATTCCACTGCTGTGAAGCTGGATTACCAGCGAATCAGTTTAGCACACGACATAGAGGTGACAGGGAATTTCGATCAAAGGTCTGAGCTAATTTTATTTCTCTTGCGCGGCGACCGCGGTCATCCCGAAGAAAGACACGCACACTTTTAAATTGGTCGGCGTTCTTGATCGGCGGCATACATTCGCGTGGAAGACTACCGCCACCTCGGGGAGCCGGAGGAAACTAGACTCGCGCGACGGGACCGCCACGCCGCGAAAGCGGAATAAAACTAGGCACGCAATCGCTTGTAACGACAAACACAGGGTGGTGCGAGCGTACAGATGGCCGAAGTGGGTGGCATAGCTGAAAATATTTGAGAATCCGTTATTATCTACCTGAGAGTCTACTTGTTTTGAAAACGGTGCCTATTGATAACTGATCTACTGAAAATGCATATCCAAGCGATGAGACGTATCAGCTTTTGCATAGAATGAAGCAATTCTGCATAAAATTCGGGAGCTGAGTTTTCGCACACGCATATCTGTTGACAGACCCGAAAAATGCATACAAGCCTAGCCAAAGACAGCTTCGCTGTAAAAACTACTAGACGCTTAATCTGATAATGACATGCAATTGGTTGGATTCGCATAGCAGGCTTTCACATAAAATAAAAACAAGAAAAAAACACTACTTGGTGCATAATAGCTGAGGCACCCTATATATCCTACACGTAAGCCAACACTGCAGGAAGAGAATGGATTTAACTTGAACGCTATATGAACTTTCGGAAAATTTCCATGCAGGGAGAGATAAGGTTGCTTACTTAGGCGCTCACAGACACGAACGAAAATGTCGCTCGAGTAGCTCATCTCAAAGTTCTAATCGATGTTCTTTGTACCACATTTATAAATATGTGTTAGAAAAATGAAAATGTGGCAGCGGCTGTTCTGAGTTCACTTTCTTGCGTATAGTTTTATGTGTATTGCATCTGGCCCTGGGAAGTGCTAGCCAGTGCCACTCTAGCTATCGCGGTAGACGAGTGGTACTGGCTTACACTCCCATGAGAAGATCTATAACAGGGTTTCGTAATGCGAAACATGTGAATTCAGTTCCCACCGACTGCAAGATGTCTACTCGCCAAGTTTCATTCGCCAGTTCCTTGTCATTTATTGACACCGACTAAAAGAACAGTCCATTTGCCTTAAGCTTTCATTTTCTTCATTTTCTGTTGGCTTTATATGGCTGCAACAAATTTTGGGAAAAACCGAGAAATATTCTGAGCCCGTGTCAAAAAACAACAATATTGACGACGTGAACCACTGTTGCACTAGCGACCGTGCAATATAATCACAAAGGGTCCCAATGCACGGCATGTAGACTCAACACTACCTAGATAGCACAAGGCCTGTTCACTCCAATCCATGACGTCATCCTATCTGGCCCGAAATTTCCATTGCCAAGTCTGGCGTGACGAAAGTGGTGACGTCGAAATCACAGGTGCTTACTCGGGAGCGTTCTCATTAGATTCTATGATGGTCGGGCCAGGTAGCATGAGGTCATGGATTGGAGTGAGCAGGTCTTGTGCTATCTAGGTGGTGCTCGTAGACTTCGTCAGCTGCCCGTCGGCTGTGCCTGCAGCCGGCGTTCCATTGGCGTCCTCGGGTTAAGAAGCGCCCTCAAGGCTTCGGAACTTCTCGACCGCTTTTTCGAGGGCACCGAGCGCGTCCAAGGCAGCGTCGAGGGACGGAAGGTCCCGGCGGCGCCTCCTGCGACCAGCCACGGTCGTGCTGACAGCAGCGCCTGCCGTACCGGCGGCGAAATGTGGCGAACAGGGCGCCCAGCACTGGCAGGAAGATGATGCCGGCGCCAAAGATGATGATCAGAGGCACCCAATAGATGATGTCCGAGAAACCCTGCGAAGGAAAGCAGTCCCGCCTACTTGGTTTAGTACACGGGTCCTGTTTCACCTTTCTATCATTTGCGAAAATCAGATGAGGCAGATGTATACAGTCGTCATCAATGGGAAAGGGAACAGCGAATTTATTTTAAAACGACAGTAACTCGTGGTCCATGTCTTCAAATATAGGACTTGATACATAACAATAAGTTTTCCTGTAACCTTTAGTATCACTGAACACTTTCATGGAGGGTATGGGTGTTAAGACTCCTAAGGGCATTTGAAAAAAAAAATTCGCTGTTCTCTTTCATATTGATGACGACTGCACGTGCCTACACACGTAGCCGGTGCTTTATTTTATAGCTCAGAAAATTCTATTTTCAAGAAAATGGACCATAGAAGATAGCACAGTTCCGATCCTTCAGCTGGAATACTTGAAATGGCGCACATTACTTCTACAATAAATTGAAACTGACAGCTGTCTAATTAATAAAGTTTAGGAAATAAACTTGAAAACTTATTACATAGGGCACGTAACGCAATGCATGAATTGGAGCCAGTGAGTTCTGAGGCCACATCCACAAGGAATAAATTTTGAAGCCATGGCACCCGTTTCGAGATAACCGCTATTATTCCTTGCGTTAAAAGGAACTGCTGATGCGCTTACTTCTTTACTAAAGCGCCTGTTGTACGCTGCAGAAGAAGAAAAAATTAACTGGCACATTTACGCATCTCTGCCACATAGTTTGGCAACGCAGAATTAATCAGTGATTGTCCCAATTTTTCATTCCTGCAGCAACGAATAACGCATCGACGAAAAAAATAATGGTTTGCCCCCGCTGCGATGTTGTCAATATTACCGGAATTCTTCGCTGAAGTCTAGGATATAATCACGTTAACAGTATTCCGCGCACATCGTGTACTCTATTTCACTTGTGATGAAACACCACGCTTAGGCTAGATGCTTCTAGCCAAGTTCTCCTTATATGTTGACATTGTTTCTATGTAACGTGAAGTACCTCAAAAAGGCTTAATTATGCAGCTTCCGTAGTGCCGTTAAATACTTTTTTTAAAGATGCCCAAAAGCCCATACCATCATTACATAGGGGTGTTAGAATAGATCAGTGATAAATACAGTACGCATTCAAACAGATAGTACATGTTATATTCTGGTCACATAAGTATCGGCGCGCTGTTTTCGCATCTCTGCGTCCCATTCCTGAAGTATAAGCATGCTGGGCCGCTATCTTGTAGCGATGCCTTTAATGTCATAATGCCTTTTCGCGCTTATCGCGCTTTGTAAGTGGTCAGAGCGACGGTCGGCTCACGATATCAATGTTGATAACGCGAGCGGACCGTTGCTCTGACCTCTGACAAAGCGCGATAAGCGCGAAAAGGCATTATGACATTAAAGTCATCGCTACAAAATACCGGCCCTGCTGTCTATGCAACATATCCCATAAGAACGGAAACATGCAAAACAATGTGTAATTTTTTTTCGCTTTGCGCGTAGCTACGAGCCCTGCGATCTGTACATGCGCGAATCATTTACTCCGCGCTCTAATGGCAACATGTGGCTTAATCTCTATCAAATTTTGTTTTGCTCTTTTACCCGGTTTTAAACGACATGATGAAACCTTACTGTGCCGCCTGCGATTAGGAGTTTCTTTTACAAACTCCTATTCATTCCTAATTGGAATGGCGGACAGTGCCAACTGCAGCACATGTGGTATTGAGGAAACCACCAGACATATCTTATGTGGCTGTCCTAGATACGAAGAAGAGAGGATTGCCCTTCGGACATCTTTGGGGCACTTAGACGACAGGCCTTTTACGGAGGAGAAGATCTTGGGCCCGTGGCCTCGTGCGTCTTCTTTGTACAGGGCTACAAAGGCGCTGCTGCGTTTTTTGAAGTGCACAAGCCTGTATGACCGCCTGTGATGAAAATCAGCTATGAACGCTTGACTGTACATGTGCAAGGTGTGAACTGTGAACTTCTCTCTTCCTTTTCCTCTTTCAATCCCTTCTCCCCCTTCCCCAGTGCAGGGTAGCCTACCGGGCTCAGCCTGGTTAACCTCCCTGCCTTTCCCCTATGACTTCTCTCTCTCTCTTAAACCTTGACCAAAAGAATTACGACATCTGGTTGTAAATTATTCCTATCAGTGCCATGAATCCGATGAACGGTAAAGCCCTACAGTGGACCTTATGGGATATCATTTTGTGCTTATGTAACGTGTACATTGAAACCCCAGAAAAAATACTGTCACGCTTGAGAATGCTCTGAATAACATATTATAATCGCTTTTTTGCAGCCGGCGACATTTTGAAATTTGCTTTGGCTCGCTCATTCGTCAGCAATGCTCCTGCACGGGCCATCACAACGAGTAGCAGCATACGATGCAAGCGAGCGTGCCGGGACAAGTGTCAAAACGTCGGTATGTCTCGTTCCTACGTGATTGTATGCTGTGTCATGACGTCACACGTGAAAACGATACCAAGACTGGATGTAGAAAAGATAATATTGCCACCAGGTCACGAGGTGCGGCCAGCGCACCTCGTGACCGAATAAAATATTTACAGCACTTCATGGCTTATTAGCATTTTTTCTAGCGTTTCGAAGTCTAGAACGTTCGTTTAGCGCAAGGATATGAATAGTGGAAAATATCACCTCGGTACCCCTTAAACTCACCTATTTCATTTTGCGCAGCCGCTGAATGCGCACTTTCAGCTGTAATATCCGCTCTGGCAGTTCAATACACATGCAGCCTGCAAACTCGAATACTCCTTCGAATTTTTAGGGTGCAACTCAGAGGCGCCCCTTGTTGCGGCGTCAGTCGCCGGCGTAACCAAGCGAACGAGCCCAGCGAAAGATGAAAGAGCGAACGCGCAGCGGGGAGATGAAAGTTGCGAGCCGCGAACGGCGGAGACCAATGAGAGCGGCCCCTTCGGTGACGTGCGCGCGGGAAACTGGCGTCATGCGAACACGCCCGACCGCTCGATGTGTACTCCTATGTGGTCTCAGTCGGATCGCTCGTTTCGTACTATCATCTGCTTGCGTCAGCTCTCGCTCAGGCTTGCTTGGTTTGCTTGGTTTGGTCTCGTTCGCGCTTGTTTCGATTGTCGTGGTTTGCGATTGCTTTTAGGGGCGAAGCTCCTTAGGGTGTGGGTCTGTCCCTCCTCTGTAGTATGTAGTAGTAGTAGTAGTAGTAGTAGTAGTAGTAGTAGTAGTAGTAGTAGTAGTAGTAGTAGTAGTAGTAGGCGTCGTCGTAGTAGTAGTAGTAGGTAGCCGCGTCTACTTTTATGAAAAAAAGTCGCAGTTTCCCCTGAAAGGCGAAGCATCAATTGCGATATCAAATTTGTAGAGAGCTATACGGAGTAATACGTCGGCAAACGCGGTGCACGTTCCGGCATGTGTAAACGGCTGCGTGAGACGCTGTGGCCTCTCCCCCTTACTAGAGAGTACTGCACGTTTCTAACGCGTTTGTGCTAGCGTCCCCTTAAGCGGGAGATGGTGCAATTATAATGAAGGGCGCTGTTATAAAATAGGAATGACGTCACATATGGCGCGTGTCATTGGTGGAAGTCAATCGTTCGATTTAGTGCGGCGAGACTGGGCGAATTACACGGAAGATTCACGGTTTACCGATGATTCCCTCCGGAGCTTCGCCCACTCATCATCATTCACCCCGTGGATATGCGTTTTTTTTTTTTTTACAATGATGAGTCTACACCGAGATGTCCTGATGGAAAAGTTTTTTTTGAGACAGTGTGCCATATCCGATTCTGTATGACAAGACGGACCCTTAATACAAGGACGAGGAGGCGACACTTGTTACCTCATTCTCCTTGACTTTGGAACGCGGTGACGACGCAACAGAAGAGAGCACGCCAACATGATTATGATCAGTGACAACGACGACGTCATCTTTATAAGACACGAGTCGCTTAAAGAATGAAGGACGCTGAACTTAAACACAGCGCCGACCTGTCAGCAGACGAAGGAAAAAGCACGCGACATCTCGCACCTACCGAGAGGAGGCGAGATTTTCATGCTGTCATGTGACTGCCGCAGTGGCTGGCTGCCAGTTGGTGTGGCCGCTCTGCCGCAGCTGCGTTTTAACGCCGGCGGCGCGCCGCGCGCGTTTTACGGCTAGTCTGTATGGGGCTTTCTGCGGTGAATATCGCTCCGAGATAGCTCCAGAGTAGCGCGCGTCGTCTGTTCGCCGATGCCGCTATCGATAAGGCATGCGGCGTGCGCGTGAATCGCGTGAAAGCACTGCATGAGCGGAGGTCTGTCTGCGGCGGCTGCGCTGAATCGCGCCCACGTATAACCCGCGGGCTGCCCCTCGCGATCTCCCGATTCGCGAGTCAGTCGCGCCACACTTCACCCCGTTTGCAACGTGCCGCCCGAGACAGATTGTCCACGCCAGCCAATATATCGCGAAATGAAAGCACGCTCAAATTTCGCGTTGGGGAGTATCGTAATCATCGTTTAATTCTTTTAATAGAAAAGCTCCCTCTGGTGTCTTTCCTCTAACGTGCCGGTGCACTTTGTTAGCACATCATGACGATAACGGAACCGCTTCTTACCCGTTTTAAAGCTTGTTTCACTTTATGTTCAATTTTCTTGTTTTGTATGTCTTGTCACTTACTCAAGGCGACAATAAGCTAAATGTGGCTGCTAAGCAGCCCATTATTTCAAGATCATAACTAAATGGCAGAAACTGCAGTGAAGAAAACATGTGGTCTTATAGTATGTACCGATGGCAGATTGATACGCGTTTAATTGTTCTTCGTTGCCTGGGAGCCTTATCAGAATACGCACTAACCAATGATCATTGTTCCCGTACGAGCGACACCAAAAAGTAGCCACATCGGAGTCGTATACGGAATAAATACGTATAGACAGGAACATCAGTGCATGCGGCGACCCATCTGAGAGTTTTAGCGTGTCCGGTATTCAAGTATACACAGGTGGGTAGGGTGGATTGCCCGGTGAGTGTAGGCGTAAATGTGAGCGGTCAGATTGGTGGCGCCAACTTGGTAGCGTAGAGCTCAACAGACAAACACAGAGCTAATATTGGAGTAACTAAGTGCACTGTACTTCGCTGCTCGGGAACTAGAACATTTAAAAAGGCACCGTGTTTCCGATTACGCCGCTGCCGAAAATTTCCACCGGCAGTGAAGTAGAACACACTTGGTTGCTGCAATATTAGCTCTGTGTCATCGACAATGCACGTGCAAAACTCGGACGCCATGTTTTTGTTTTTCCTAGTCGAGCTTTGCAGCCACAAGGTAGTCTCCCAGCTATCCGCCCAATCCGCCTGTGTATACCGGACTACCGGACACACTAAGACTCTTCTTTTATTTATTCACGGAGCGTTTCATCTTTACCGGCTACCGTAAATATCATATACATCGGCATGATTACGAAGAACGTATTCCTATGTTTCTTTTTCGTTTTCCACTAGGATAAGCTGCACAAAAGAGGATTATTCCTCATACAATCAAATTTAAAGGGACTGTCTATTGTTTATAAAGGACTTTCTATTTTCTAGCACTGTAGAAAGTCTACCATTCGAATGTCTAAACATGTAGCGGCTTCTCTGTAAAGCGAGTAAAAATTTTTGAAACAAAATTTTGGGACCTGCATAGTTCCTTCTTAAAACTGTGTACGGATGCCGACAACACTGATTACTGGACGGGACGGCAACATCGGAGGTCATGCATCAATGACCTCCGTTCACCGTGACTCCGTTCCTTTACACAAGGCGGCGCCAGCTTTCAACACGTGCTGGCTGGAAGCGAAAAATTTACTCTCGCAGACGAAAAACCATTTGCAGACGGGCATAAAATACCATTTCAGGCAATACAATATTGTATAAACGCAAAATAGCTCGCCCTGCGCTGCTTTTTGGTTACGTGAGGGTACACGGATCGGTTGCACTGTTTCACCGTCGAGCGGCGCCACATGTCATCCTTACACCACTTTAAGAGCCAAAATAAAACACATATTTCCTTGGTTAAGGGACACAAGCATGCTCATTTCCGTAAACATGACACACAATCTTCTCATTCCCACCGTAATCCAAATACATCTTTCGATCCGTAGATAGCCCTTTCAAGAACGTGCCCCAAGGTGTCGCCTCGGTCGCGACTGTTCTCGCTCCACGCCTTCCCTTATTTCCGACCTTGCCTACGATGGGTCCTCTCCCTGTGCCTAAAACACACTATAGTATCGCAACAGGTCGCTCCCACCTTGTCGTAGCCTTGGTAGACATCGTAGAAGCCGTGGCTCTTGTAGCCTCGAGGCGAAGAGGACGCTGCCGCTGTGTGGCCCCTCGCCGTTGAGTAGCCAGATGATTCAGCCGGCCGCGAACTTCCAAGAGTCGCTTTCTCTGCCGTTCTCCGGCCGGGCTGCTCCTGCAGCGGCCGCCGCGACGTTGACGCGGCAGCCGCGTCTGTTGGCGAGGCAGCGATGGCGACGCTGACCACTAGTAGCCAGAAAATCGCGCCTCGCAAAAGTCGCCCTGTCCCTGAAATGAATAGAAAGTAAGCACGCAAACCTCGTAAACGCTATATCGAATATTCAAACAGTCTCAGTTGAGCGGAGCTTCGCTTACGCACCGCTCAGCTGAGGCTGTCTCAGTTTCCACGTTCTGAGGTGCTGCAGGTGAATGCATTGATTTCGCATTTTTCAATAAGCTCATCCCCCCGAGACGCAAACGACGCGCAGTCAGCTGCGCGACAAAACGAGAAAGAAGCCAAGTGGACGCACGCTCCCGCTCCACCTCAGTCGGAGCGGAGTTATTGCAGCGTTTACCGCTCCGCAGCCAGCGTGAGCTGCATTCTACATTCTATATGTAAGCACCCTGCAGGATATGGACGCCTTCACAAGCGCGCGTGCTCAAGGACGTGGGCACGTGTATGAAGGCCCCGTAGCGTGAGGGTTGTGCGCACGCGTACTAGCGCTTCCAGCTGAGTGGCTCCGGTCTTAGCGGAGCAGATCGTAGACGCCCAACTTAAGTACTGTTAGTAGTAAGAGATCATGATCGCTCTGCCAATGGTAGGGTTCTGGGACATAAAGTAATTATCATCATCATGACCCCATCAACCACCTTTACCCTACCCACCATCATTGTCTTCATCATTCTGCGTAAGGCTCCTGAAAAGCGGAGGCACCTGCCAGCGACCTCTCACGCCAGCGCATGTCCTCAACTCATTAGTCGACCTAATCTACCATAGCAGTTTACTGCGATTCGCTTCCCGCGGCAAAAACTTTGTTAAGACTCCGCCAGTTCATGGTGTATCGCGAAGGAAAGATGCAGACAAGCACAAAATGCGGGTGACACGAGCGCTGTCCTTCCCCTAAAAGCTTTTAAAAATATGGAACAAATATATTAAGGAAAAAGAAAGGTAAACTATAGGTGCTCTGATGTCTACCATTTTTGTTACGCTTACTTTTTTTATTGCGTCAACACTTTTGTTACAAGAAACATTATATGATGAACGTTGACCTACTAAACCAACTTGCCAGCTTGCTGAAGTCTAAAAAAGGCTTAAAAATGCGAGGCCGAATCAGAAAGTCTTTGCCCCATTTTTTAGCCAAAATATGGCACATAGAGGCAATTACAAATATACGTACTATTCTACGTACCTTACACTATTTGTCGACGTAATCCCCACACCAGTTCAGACATTTGTCCCATCGCAGTAGTAAACTTTAGATGCCCTTGGGGTAAAATTTGTTCAGCTGATTGTGAAACCACCATCGGACAGCTGTCTTGGCTTCATCGTTGCACGTGAATCGCTATCCTGATAGGATCTTCTTCAGTGGACCAAAAAAATTGAAATCACTTGGGGATAAGTCCGGACTGTATGGTAGGTGGTCCAGACTCTCCAAGTGAAATTACCGGAGCTTGTTGGCGGTTCTAACAGCCACATGGGGCCTCACTGTGTCGTGGAGGATAGCCGCCTTCTCTACATCGAGAATCCCTTAGGCGTTTTCGCCTGATGACAGCCAACAGACGTGACAGTTTGGAACCAAAAAAAGTCGCAGTTTCGCCCGAAAGGCGAAGCATATATTGCGATGGCAAATTAGTAGAGAGCTATTCGGAGTAGGCATAGTAGTTTTATCGACTGCATAAACTTGAGCACGTTCGCTTACTAACTGAATTAACAAGTGTGGTGTCAGCGCGCACAAGCTAACATGAATAGATCACACTCAACGACCGCAGACAACCACTGTCAAAACGCTGGCAGCAAACGCAGCCGCCGCAGCGAGCGAAGGTTCGTGCGGTCTATCGCTTCAACGGAAACTGAGCGGTGAATGCACAGCGCATACAAAGGTCAGAGCCGTGTGGAGATCGCTTTTAAGAGACGGTGCGGGCGACCGCCACAGCAGGACAAAGTACAAGCACATTTGTTGGCAGAGTAGAAGCTGCCCCCCTCCCTCCCGCGCTGCTTTCCCGCTTTCTTGCTTTCGCGTGGGAGATTGTGTGGCCAGTTCCCCTTGCGCCCGGTTGCAAGATACGCATTTGGTGCCGCAGCACAGCGTCGCCCCGCCTTCCTCCCTCCGATGGCCTTTCGCGCGACGAAGGTCGCGTTTGCTTTCCGCCGTCAAAGAGAGCGAACGCCCTTATCGCCCTTGGACTTTATACAGAACCTCACGGCGACGACGACGGCGACGGCAGAAATCCGGTTGAAGTGTCCATATAATTGCTATCGCAATAATAACTGCCGGCATTTATGGTTGGACCTTGTGGTATAAACTACAGCAGGCGCGGTTCTCGGCAATCTCAGAAGACCGTTAACATAACTTTCCCAACAGATGGCACTGAACGGAATTTTTTGTAATAGGTCAACCCGGATGTTTCGACAGCATGCTCTGGGGCTTCGATTGCGGCGTGAAATGCAGTATCCACGTTTCATCGCCAGTAACAATGCGGTCCTGGAAACTTTCACCCTCCTCGGCATACCGTTGCAGATGATTCAGTGAAGCAATCATTCGCTTGCCTTTCATCATTTCATCCAACTGCTGAGGCACCCAACGACATGAAACATTTCGGTACTCTAAGGACCAGTGAACGATGTCGTAAACACTCCCATCCGAAATGCCAACCTCCGGGAGATATCCTTGAGGTGCACACGCCGATCCGCTTTCACCATTGCATCCACGCGGGAAATGTTGTCGTCAGTCAGCGACGCACCTGGCCTCCCTGAATGCTCGTTGTCATCCAAGTCTTCACTGCCTTTAGCGAACTCACAACACCTGCAGATCACACTTCTCAAAGCGAGACACCTTTGACCATACGTGGGCTGCATTTTCCCCTGAGGATTTCGAAGGGCGTTCGCCCCTTGCTCCATAGAAAACAATTCACACTTCGTTTCTCGTACGCCCTGCACGCGTGAAGCACAACTGCCATCTTCAATAGCTGACAGCAGCTCCCGTGCCGCGGAGCTACCGGCAGATAAGGCCGGTCAGTTCCAAGAAAAGACCACCGCTGGGAATGGATATGTTGACTTCGCATTTACAGCCGTAATCTGGCAAAACAAATAAGAGCAAAGACTGTCTGGTTCGCCCTAGTATATTGCAAGATGAAGTGAGATGAGATGAGGCGCAGTTACTTGCAATCAAGATAGTGAATTCATGCTAACAGTTGGACCACCTCACTGCGCTGCCTTCTCACGGCGGCAAAGTGGTCAACTTACACGCAGGTGGCGCTGCTGGTTCAGTGCACCGTGATTCTTGAGAACAACTCGCGATTCCATTGAAATAAAGGATCAAATGTTGAACATTTATTTGCGCAGCGCTCCCAACGTGCTATCTGAGCGGACCCGGAGTGGCAGTATGGAGCCATGCGCACTCAGTGAGCCATTCAGCCCGTGAACGGGTTGTCCGCACTATATTCGCCAGAATGTTCACAAGGATCACAACATGAACTGCTTGCTGTTTAAAAGTATTCAGATAAGGTCACTAGTGTGCACTGCGTGAAATTAACTGGGCAATATAGGTGATTATCGCTGCTCTTGCGGCCACTCAGCTCCTCAGCACGTACCCAAATGTACGTGCTGAATGTAGGTACTTGAGGCATCACGACAATGCTCTAGCTATACCTGTGGCTGCGGCGCTAGGAAGACACTTTTTCAAACTTTTTTTTGCAAGACACTGGTCTCAAAAGGATGCTTAGTTTTGTAGCTTGTGTGCTGTGGTGTGCTTTGTGCGCGTGACTTCATTTATAACCATGTTCAACTGAGATAACATGTTAGGCGTACTAATTGACAAATTCCTCCAATTTTTCACGAAGAGCTTGTCCATGTCTCTCTCTCTCTCTCACCGATTATTGGTCTTACGCAACACATGACCTGCCCAAATCCACTACTTCCTAATCTCAGCCAGACTATCACGTACCCTCGCATACACTCCAACCTTACCAGCGTCTTATTGCCTCTGAAAGTTATTCTATCATGTTTTGCCACATAACTCTCCTGCGCCCATGCTTATTGTGGCGCTCCTAATTTCGGCCAAGTAATTTGGTACTGATAGACGGCACCAATTTTGTATTTTTCCTCCATTAAATACGGCTGTTGCATTAAAGGTCACCTCACCATGTTTGAGCACTGAAAATACAAAAATTGCGGTCCGTCGATCACACGGTTAGGATCGTGTTTGAAAAGTATTTGGCGGCATTCAACACTCGCTACTAACAGAGGTGACGTGACGGACCGCAATTGGCAACCAATCAGCTACTCCTGCCGACCGCTGTTCAAACCGGCGAGCGCTACCTGTCAATCGTCACCTTGAAATGCCTCACCTTTGCTGCCATTCGCACCCGCTAACGTCTGCTCATACAGCCATCGCCACGAAAAATAAGCATCAGCGTATACCGACGTCCTGATCTGATTCCCCTAATTTGTGCAGCGGCTGGGTGACTCCAGTGGCAGAGCTGAGAAATCGCTCAGTCAGCTACTTTACTTAACTGGTCGCCACTCGCCCAAAGCGACAAATGGCGAAGTTCGCTTTGCGACCAACTTGGTGCAACCAACGGCATCTCGGCGATGCCGCCATGCACTAATGTGGGATGCGAAAATTGCTGCATATTAGTACATGAGATTGCGCGCTCTTCTATTCGAAAGTGTCACTACAGTCGTGGGCGAGATATGACGTTGCTAGCTATACGCTTCGCGTCACGCCCATGCCACAAATAGTGCACAAACAACTATATAGCAAAGGTGGGAACAAAAAGCAAACTGTTAACCGCAGTGCGCGCAAAACGGCCTTTGGAAAAGAGCCAGGCAACAAGAAAGGAAGAAAAAAAAAAGGGAGTTTGGTGATGAAGAGGGTGGCAGACGCAGAAAAAAATAAATAAGTGCATAAATGAAACTAAAGAAATATGGGGTTTCTGCAACGATCCGGTTAGGGAACGGAGATCAACGCCGCTTGCGAGCACTTGTCGAGGGTCCAGGCAACTGGAGAGAACGTCTGTGCGAGGGACAGTAGCTAGCGGAGGTGAGCTACCCTCTCCTGAAAATAAAGGCATTGCATTTTTTTTCTATCTCTGCAGCTAATAAACACTTGAGAATTGTTGCGGCAAAACACTTTCTCAATGGCCCTATTGACCCTTTTC
Source organism: Dermacentor silvarum (assembly GCF_013339745.2). NCBI lineage: Eukaryota > Metazoa > Arthropoda > Arachnida > Ixodida > Ixodidae > Dermacentor > Dermacentor silvarum. Next base: position 99,184,006 of record NC_051155.1, on the reverse strand, counting down.
GCGGAGCAGTTTGCTCTAGAGGAACGAGATGGCGCTTTCGGCAACGCGCCATACGTTGCCTCAGCGAATGTGAACGAATACAAAACCATTACTGCTTCTGCTCTGCTACTGTGCGATTAGCTGTCGGAAATGTAACTGGGTGTTCGCTAATGCACTGTGCCCAATTCATGCTGCAAAATGTGCAACGATAAATGGGAAGAGGTTTGCAGTAGTTAGCTGCAAAAATAGTGATTCGCATATTAAGGAATGAAATCAACCTGTGTCGCCGCTGCTACATATGGACTGCCTGTGTTGCTGGCCCTTCGCGATGCACAGCTTTTCTCGAGGATAAAAAAAAAGAAAACAATCCGCCAGCGCTGTATAGCTAACCTCCAAAAAAATGCCTTCAACTCCGGAACGTCGGCACTTAAGAATGAATACCGCTCGTTACAAAAGGAAGTAGCGCCACTTACTGACATGGTAAGTTTCTCGCACGTTATACACAGAGCCACCCCTACTCGCAAGCAAACTTACGGACACTCTATCGCAACGTGTCAGTATTAGGTGAATGGGTGCGCACTTCAATCAATGTGTGCCGAAGCATGAGTGACGACGACTTCACCGACAAGACACGAATGTTGGAAACTGAACGTAGAACATTTACATCCCAAGCTTTGTGCACAGCAAGAACAAATCTGTCACAGCAGAGCACACCCGCGGGAGATTAGGCTGAAAATTAACAATCAGATAGTGGCCACACCGAGGAACTTTACTGAGTCTCAAAAATGACAAGCCGCTGCTTCAAAATGTTTGCCAAATAAATAACAAGGAACACACTGATCCTGATTTAATTCATAAGCGTAAAGTTTGGACAGATTGTAATACATTTCTAGCCTGGCTTTTAGTAAAAACACCGTATACGCTGCTCGCGCCGTTTGGACAAGGCGTAATGAGCTCTGAAAGCACTTGTATGTCCTCTAAAGCTGTGGCCAAAGCTTCGTGTCGTCCACACAGTCACCGTCTACGATATGCGTCGAAACAGAGGTTTGCTGTGCCGCACCGGCGTCACGCGCTTGCATTGTAAACAAGGAGCACGGCCACTGGATAAAAAAGCACCTTTTTTTTTATCCAGCGGCCGTGCAAGGAGTCAACGGAGGCAGCTGAGGCAAGCAATGGACGCGTCACCACGTGGTCAAACATGGCCGCGCCCACGTCAGCGCCGGGAAAAGGGTCAATACAACTGGTACTGTATAGCCAAAATTTGTGATGAGTTGTATACAATGGAGATCCTTAAGAACCTGTAGCTTTACCATATTTGCTAAGCTATCGCCAAAACCGAGGCTGTCTTTGTTTTTGTGCTCACGAACCTGCTGAGCTGTGTGAAGATGCGCAATACTTCAGTCGCACTTGCCTCTTTCGTCAATTCGCTAGTCGAAAGAGGAATGATACTCGCAGAGAAATTTCGTTCGAGCTGTGCAAGCAACGTTAACAAACTTGTTAAACACGGAAGTCGATAGCCAGAAAACAAGTGCGAACTACACTCTCGTTCGTGGCACTCTCCTCACGAAAGGAAACTCACATAAATTCTTCAAAGTTTACAACTTCACTCCAGGTTTCAAGGGGTCGTGAAAAAAGGGTCGTGAAACCATGGCTTTGTCTCATGTAATAATAGTAAGCCCGCACAGATACTGTATAAAAGAGGACCACCCTGAAACAATGAGCTTATCTGTGTTTTAAAATGAAGATTATAGACGAATTCCCGTGTTATCGTAGATATGACCTCAACATTTTCTGCGAGTAACAAATATGTGGACTTCCCGAGCACAATCTGCTTCGAAGCCGGAGGAGCACAATAGGTCAAAGTAAATATACTTTTCTGTATGTGAGTTATAGAGATATGAAATAGATTCTTGTGTATACATAATGGAGCAGCCACAACTACATAAGTAGGTAAATCACTCCACAAATATGACAAAATTTGGTACGCTTCCTAAATTTATGTTTAGTAACGGTGGGCCGGTGACCAACGAAGTAAGCGAGCGAAACAGAATTTGTCATGGAGAGTGGGCGACCATATCACGATCACGAAAAAATTCAAAAGTGCATTGAGTTTTGAGATCTGAGCGCGTGATCATACAGTCAGGCTCGCTGAAATTATTTATAAGCCTTCGTCATGGCGTCCGTCATGAAATAAGGCGTCCGTCATGTCCTCTTCAATGTGTTGCTCCGTGAATCTGCAACATTCTACTTACTATACCATTACCGCCTTACGGGTACATATATATTTCGGAAGGTCGGACATACAAACTGTACACACATGACCTGTCCTCTAGAAAGTCGTCGCCTTGTACTCAACCCATCTTCGTCAAGCACCAAGTACCAACAGTTTGATTTTGTATCTATCTTACATGCTGCTCATTTCCGGCGGTTTTATATTTCATTTCCGGCAAATATAGTTTCAAAATCCTACAAATAAGCAATAGCAAAGATATACACGCAAACGAAAATGAATCGCATGTGGAGCCTGTCGCTTGGACATCACTCTCTTCACTTAATTGACTACGTATTAAAATCGACTGGGCTTACCCGTCACCTTGAGAGAAAGTGCCATTGACTTCTGAACGCCGCATTCACCAATAGCTACCTGCGCTGACGCTACCTAGACTGACTAGGGACCCATATTGTGATAACTGGATAACTGTGGTGCGTTAGAAACTATGAAACATACTTTGTTGGAATGTCGGAATTGCAGAGACGACAGAACTTGTTATTTAAATAGGATACGCATGCCTCCCAAGAAGCACTAGATATACAAATGATACTAGGTTCTATGCCTTCCGCTTCGAAGCAACGTCAAGCTTTAATTTTTTTTTTTCATATTTCTTGCAGAGACTGGCTTAGGTATAAGCTCTAGCCTGTTGATACATGAACACCATCATTTTCTCTACCCTGTACACACCATGATCGTGTACATATTCTTTTTTTTTCTTCTTTTCGCACTCTCCTCCTCCCACTTGAGCCTTTCTATTCCCGATCCCCCACTCTATGCTAAGTAGCATGCCTGCGCCTTCGGATACGCCAGCAGACTTTTCTGCATTTCATTAAAGAACTTTCTTTCCCTCTCTATGCAGTTAATTCCCTAAGACTTCTAAACTTTTGTTGTAACAGACTACTGAACTTTCCTTGTGAGTGCTTAATGAACTTTTGTCTAGTCGCTGAAACTGCCTAATGTTCAGTTTTATTTCTTTATTTCTTCTCTTGTCGTGAGTGTCAGCGAATTATTGCGAAAATTGCCTTGACTCAATGCTCGCACGTTGCCTTATATTTAAATAACAATTCATTGTTTGTGGAGAAGTCAGTGACAGAATAATCTGACATTTCCAGTCACGTCCAAATAAATAAGTAAAGGAGCCTCCCATTTCAAGTCAGCAAGACAAAATACTTTTTCTTCTGTGAGAGCAAAATAGTATTTAGAGATAAAAAAAGAACATCGAAATTCAGTGGCAACGAGTGCATATTAGATGTTTCTCCATAAACACGGATGTAGGCACCAGAGGCTTGCCGAAAAAACTTGATCCGTCAGTAATTACCACAGAGAAACTGAAATGGACCCGTGCTCTGAGAAGTTCGCAATGTCCGATTCGTATTGCAGTCCTCAATTTCAAGTTACACAGGGAGGCGGAGAAGAAAATGGATTTATCGTGCAATCTATCCCTCAACCTTCTTCTGTCTAGGTTTTTACGTGCCAAAACAAGTTCTGATTATGAGGCACGCTGTAGTGTAGGGCTCCGGATCAATTTTGACCACCTGGGGTTATTTAACGTGCACTAACAACGCAAGCACACGGGCGTTGTTGCATTTCGCATCCATCGAATGCAGCCGCCGCGGCCGGGATTCGAACCCGCGATCCAAGAGCTCAGCAGCGCAACGCCTTAGCTGACTGGGCCACCGCGGTGGGTCATCCATCAGCCTTATAGTTTTGCTGTGGGTAGTACCTACTGCTTCCCGATTTTTCACACAAAAGAACGCAACTCCGAAAAGAGAAGCGCCTGCCAAACGAGCAATATTTGCTGGTCAATGCAGGTGTTTCTGTATCAAAACCTATATTTGCCTATCTGCATGCTATACATCAGGGTTTATGACCCAGAAATGCGTCTTAGTACGCAAAGTGCGGCAAAAAGCTAGCCGGCCATTTATCTTCAGAACTGCCATAGTTGTCGCCATGTCTCTCCTTTACAGTGCAGGCCACTTCAGGGTTCACTTCTCAAGTGCAGCGGAACTGCGGAGTTCGCGACCGCGCGCATGAGGAACCGCCCATCGCGGCTCAATCTCGCGCGCGCTGGGAGGCAGGCAGCGCAAGAGGGAGGGGGGGGGGGGGGCGTTTGACTTCGGCACCAACTGCGTATGTGCACGGCCGCGCGCGGTGGCGCGTGTCTTAACTTTAAAGTGATTTGCAGGTGGCTCGTACCTTCATGTGTGCGGTATTATTGTCGCTCAGGCTGCGTTGAAGCGATACACAGCACAAAGGTGACTTCGCTCGCTGCTGCCGCGCTTCCTGACGCCGGCGTTTTGACAGCGAGTGTCCGCGGTCATCGAGTGTGATGTGTTCATGTTTGCCTGTGCGTGCTGACACCATGCTCGTTAATTTAGTCAGCAAGCGAATATTTCCAAGTTCATACAGCGGATAAAACTGCTAGCCTTACTTCGTACAGCCGTCTACTAATTTGCTATCGCAATCGATGCTTCACCTATCGGGGGGAAAGTGCGGCTCTCTTTTATTGCGATAGCAATTATATGGACACTCCAAAGCAGATTTCTGCCGTCGTCGTCGCCGTCGTCGTCGCCGTCAGGTTCCGTATGACGTCAATGGAGATGAAATCGTCGCCGCGCGCCGCCGAACGCTGTATGTTCGAGTGAAAGGGCGCGAGGGACACGCGCTTTCACGGGGAGTGAACCCACGGCAGAGAACAAACGCGCGTTCTGCGCCGTGCTCCCTTAAGGGCTGAAGAAGTACGCGTCTCTTTGCTCCTTTACAATCACCATATATGTAGAGCAAACGCGCCTTCTTCCTACGCGCGAAAGGTCATGGGGGGGAGGGGGAGGGAAGGGAGGCGACGTTTAGCTGCGGCACCAAGTGCCTATTTACTCTCCGAGGAACTCCCTGAGGTACAGGCGGCTATCCTCTGCGACTCCAAGGCAGCCCTCCTCGGCCTGCAGAGGCCAGAAAGCGCCAGTCTTGGAGTCGCACTGCTGTCCACCCGGCTGACAGCGCTGCAGGACGCAGGCCACCCGGTGTCCCTGCACTGGATCCCCGCCCACGTAGGGATCCCGGGCAACGAGGCAGCCGACACCCTGGCGAAGGACGCCCACCACATCACTGTGCCCCTCAGTCGGGCCGTGACGGAGGGCGACTTCACAGGACTGAGGCTGCGGCGACACCTGGCGACCCACCACCCAGACAAACGGGTGGCACTGTGATGCCCCCCACGTCCACTCCCCCAGCGAGGCCCGGCTCGCAGGGAGACCTCGCTCCTTCTCCGGCTCTGCATCGGCTGCAGCTGGACGGCAGCACGCAGCCACCGACTAGGACGAGCGACGTCCCCGGCCTGCTCTTCCTGCGGGGAGCCGGAGACCATCGAGCATCTCCTGCTGGCCTGCCCGGCGTACCTCCAGCAGCGGGGCCCACTCCTGCAGGAGTTCTGCCGCCTGGGCCTCCCCTCTGGCAAGGAGGAAGACCTCCTCTTCCCCGGCCGACACCACCTTCCTGCACTTCGAGGCGTCGTGGAGTACCTTGACTCGTCAGGGCTCTCCGCACGCCTCTAAGACATCATTTCTGCAAGCGGGACGGCCTCGCGGCCTCCCATCCCACCCCGGGCCTAACAGGCCCGGAACAACACCCCCTGCAGTCTCTGCAGCACACCAAGGCCTTCCATCCCGGCCTGATACGTGCCGCCACAGCCTGCCGGTTTTTCTTCGCCCAGCCATGGCGACTCCACCCTATCCTCCTTTCTCCCCCACTTACCCCTTCCCGTTGGCGCTGAGCCGTGCTCCCTCAAGGGCTGCAGAAGATAGCGTCAACATTTCCCTTTCCACATGAACCACTTACTACTACTGCCTATTTATATCAGAGGTTCCGGCAACACTCACCAACGCCGCACGCATTTTGTGCGAACGCGGGCAAAACGCCGACGGCGTCGACAACAGTTCTGCGTGTTGCTGGTGCTGCTGCATGTCCAACTTTATACGGCTGATAAAGTCACTATCATTACTCCGTATAGCTCTCTACAAATTTGCTATCACAATTGATGCTTCGCCTTTCAGGTGAAACTGCGACAACTTTTATTTACGCTCCACGGATCAAGTCGACACGCAGCCCGTACCACGAACCAGACAAGAACAAGAAGCCACCGTAAATTCCACCTTAGAAGAAGCGCCAGAATCAACAGAGGAAAACCTCAATAAAACTTATGGGGGGGGGGGCACTGCTCGCTGCGTCGGGCCTGTCTATACATATGTCTGCCTATTTATATAGGTCTCTTACCGTCTTTCCTCTGTGCTGTGTAATCCATGGTCGAATGGGTAGCGCATCGGGCTGCTATGCTGCGAGAATAGAGTTGGAAATCTACCATCGGACCAACTTAGCGCAGTGAATATGTGGCACTCTTCAACCATGGCCGCTTGATAAAAAAAAAAAAATGTGCGGCCTGCCGCGTCGGGCGCGTTGCAATAGGAGCGAATGTGACAGCCGTAGTTGCATTGTCGGCCGCTTGGCTGGGCCGAACGGCGCTAGTCATCGGCGATGGAACGCGCGACGGCGTTTCAAGCGCGTTCCTGACGCATTTGCTATGCCGCTGCCAGACAACAGCCCCCACGTGTGGCGCCGCGGCGGATCACACCGTTTTCGATGCACGCGGCAGGCCGCACCTTTTTTTTTATCCAGCGGCCGTGCTTCAACGAACCCCTTTGACGCCGACTTCGGTCACGCCGTGTGCCGCTCATCGATAAACCTCTTAGACGTTTACTTCGGTAGCTAGGTATGTGTACGATGAGAAAAATGATCCTTTATATTTCTCGAATGCTCGGCAGCATCGAACGCGTGCCACGCGCGGACTTTACGGCGTCACCGCCAGATGGAGCAGCGTGTGCAGTAAGACGCACGTGAGAGGAACCCGGCTGCATACACGTTTCGGCGTTGGGAATAGGGTGTGGAGCTACATTGCTTCGATGCTAATCTTGATAACGTCGAAATTCACTTTCAGATGGGTTCGGCCGTATTTTATTACAGCTGTTATGGGCTCATTCCAATAGCCGTTTCGGGTCGCGATGATGCCGCCGCCCCGTAGCCGCTATCGCATGCGAAAAAAAAGCACCCGCTCTCCGCCGGGATCGAACGCAGGCCCGCTGCGTGGGAGGCGGATACTCTACCACTGAGCTACGCAAGCGCTTGCTATCCGAGAGCGGGAAAGGCACCAGCCATCGGCGATGGAACGCGTTGGCTTGCACGCGCGACGGCGTCCCAAGCAGGCCGCGTCGGGCGCGTTGCAATGGGAGCGAATGTGACAGCCGTAGTTGCATTGTCGGCCGCTTGGCTGGGCCGAACGGCGCTAGCCATCGGCGATGGAACGCGACGGCTTGCACGCGCGACGGCGTCCCAAGCGCGTTCCTGACGCATTCACTTAAATTACTAGGTATAGTGCTGTCGAAACGCTCCTCTAGCTTACGCTGTGACTGTGCTGCGTATGCCGCGCAGGCCTGGCATCTTTTTATTGGCTCTACCGGTGTCAACTAACTTGCGCCACGGCACACATAAGGAAGGCCTTCAGTAAAACAAGAAAATACGTAAACAGGTGTCTGCAGTTGCTCCAGCTCTGAACTCCCCAACTGACACGTAACAGTTCTCCCAGTCAGGATGCCGCGATCGTTGTGGTGGCCTCAAAACACGTCTCTCACCCAAGACGGCGACTGGCCACACATGAGGAGGTATAATAACCGACCGCTGAAAACAGGCAAGACACAGATCACGAAGCGCACCAGCGCGCGCGCAACGTGAGACCGAAAAAAAAAAAGAAATTGAGAGCATAATTGTGCGGTCTTTGCAGAATCACAACCCAATTTCCACCGAAGCCGTTTCTTTTGAGCCTTTTAAATAATAATTTCAGTTGCCTGTTATTAAATTACGCGCTTTAATATGTTGCCCGTACATGACATGCCAGTTTGAAACTGGCATGACGCTTTTGAGCATTTGTAAAGGAATTTTGCAAATGCAGTAATTCATACACACACATTTATTTCTCCAGGATATAGCCATAATGTCTCCCGCGCCGTATTCTTGTTAAATTTTATCTTGGTTGCGGTCATAGTGCTCCCAGGGCTGGGGGCTAAATTAGGTGGTGTTTGTAAAGCACACTTTTAATGCTCCCAGATTGCTTGCACACGAAATTTACTGCTAAGGCATTAACTAGTCCACACATTTTGAACTTCGCCTACATATTACCCATAAGGTGCCCCTTATTAAAAAGAAAGGTTTACACAAGATGCTTTGATTTATTTCGGAAACGTATACCGCTTACCGTTTCCGCTAAGATGCGGAAACGTATCCCGCCAACCTGACATGATGAATGAAAATATGGATAAAACGACGGTTTAGTCATTACTTACAACGCTTCTAATTACCCGAAGAACGTTAAAATTTCGCCACACATTGCACCGAACACGGCCCCCATTTTCGTCAGATATAAGCTTGGTGCAATAATAAGGGTTTTGCGCATAGCCAGACTCGTCATCTTGCTCCAATCAAAATAGCAATCGGTCTATATTTCTAGAATTAATTCGCTGAACGCCGCTGTTGTCTTTAGAAGTCGTGTACAAGTTTCGAAGACCCAATTTTGTTTATTTACCTTAGGTGGAATTTTATAAGGCCAGCCTTCCTTCACTCATGAACCGGCACGTGTTGGCGGAAAAGGAGGAAAGCGAACAAACACGAATACTTCTCCATCGCGCGTGCTCGCTAGACCTGGCGTAAGGTATCGGTGATTACGGGGACCCGCAGTGAACGGCGGAGGAAGTCCTTTTCGGCCGGATGGTTGGAGGTCCAGGCAATCACGTGCAGACCGCGATTGCGCCAGGCGTGCACGTACTCGGCGTCCAGTATGTTCGTGCTAATCAAAACGGCGGAGCTACCGATCAGGTGAGGAAGAAAGCCGTTGTGGAGGGCCTTGTCGAGGAGCCAGTCGGCTACTCTGGCGGCCTGGTGAACGGAGCGTGAGTCGTGGCGCGGTTGCGTGTTATTCATGTCCTCGTAGGTCAGGACACCGGGCCTCCAAGTGAGCGCCGTCACGATCCCGGGATTTTGGCGCCGCAGCGCGTACACGAAATTATGGTAGAAGGACGCTACTAGAGCCCGCCGATACAGCTCCGGTCTCTCGCGGAACAGCTGGTCGACGACCTGGACGGCGCGAGAGTCGTACTCCTTGACGTCTATGATGAGCCGCATGTCAAGGCGGAGGCACTCTTCGACGGCTTCTTTGAGCGTTGGGACGCGCTCGGCCGGGAAACGCTGCGCGAGGGGGTGCTTGCACGAGGCGTCCAGTCGACGCAGATCCTCGAACGTCGTGTCCTCCAACCGGCCCTTGCCGTTGGTGGTCCGCTCGAGGGTGTCGTCGTGGAAGATGACGGCGACGTTGTCTCGCGTGAAGGACAGGTCGAACTCGATTCCGTAAGCGTCGTTTTTCTTCGCCTCTAGGAAGGCTGCCAGGGTGTTCTCGGGGGCGTCGAGGCCACCACCCCGGTGTCCAAAGACGGGCGGCAGCTGTGAAGCGCCGTCGTGCTGCAATCCGAGAATCACTTCCGAGGCCAGATCCTCGTCGACGCGCGGTATGGACAGCCGCTGAAAAGCCCAGCAGCAGAGGGCAGCAGCGATTGCGACAACGTAGAAGGAAACCATGGCGTTGGAAGGACCGGCCAAGTATAAGGATGTGCGAATGCGTAGACACTGGTTGCGACGACTCTCCTCGGCGGCTTGTTGTTGTTGTTGCCTACCCACGATGGGGGATTGGCTTTTGAACGCCGACTGCGCGACTGGGCTGTCTAAAGAGCACGTTCTTCTTCTTCACTTTTCTAGACAGGGCGCGTGCCCGCGGCGGCAGGCTGACAAAAAATAATGTCTCTACATCTAACACCGTTTTCTTCTTTAAAGAAATGTTTGATGTTGTCCCTTGAGAAAATGTAACACCGACGCCGTTATGGAACCAGATGAATAAATTCACGAATAAAAATTCGGCAGGACCGCTGACTGTCGATGGTGTTCTGCTTTGAATCAATATTAGCGGCGAGAAGTTGGAATGGCGCCCGCTACGAGGGACGTCACGGCCAGGACGACGCTCGCTCGGCTGCTGCGCGCGCTCGTTCCCTTCGTGCATGTTTGGGGAATTGGTGGCTCGAGCCGTACTTATTGACGGATATGTCGGCTTTTTTTCACTGTCATGCCTGAACGGCAGTTTGTTCTTCTAAACCGCAAGTCGTGAAAATTCGCGGCGTGGATATCGCAAGCTATGTATCATTGAAGGGGCCTGTTGGTTTTGCAGTGCGTGTATGCGCAGTGTCTGTCCGTAAACTTTGCGTACAAAGAATGTCTGAAATTTCAACACACGAAGTTATGTATGATGCTCCGCCAAACAATTAAGGTTCTCTTAGTACTTAGCTATGAGAGACATTCCATTTTACAGGGAAGAAAAATCTTGGTAGTTGTATTTGATGTCAACATTATAAATGCGAAGGAAACTGCACAGTAAATCTTTTATGATGACTCTTATTACTATGGTGAGTTGTTCTAGTCAAATATGGCTACTTTATTAATGCGTAAAAGGAAGAGTGAGGCACGCATTTTGCATGAAAACGTTTGCTAATACTTTCACCATTCTTCAAACACGCAATGGCCACCCAGAAAACGCATTGCTCATGGCTGTGAACACGACGGCGCGTCGCGTATAGTATGTGTATACTTCACGAATACCATAACAGTAATCACCTGAAGGAACAGTTTCGTGGTTAAGATCGAGAGCGCATCAACTGCACGCGAGAAAATGTTTCATAGTGTGATGATGTGGATAGTGGCGTGTGGCGGTGCCAAGACAAAGTGCGTGACAAGCCAGCTTGAATTCATGGTGATTGTATGGCAGCACCAAGAAGAGGATTGGTGATGATGATAATGGAAGAAGACCACCACGTGCCGTGAACAAAGAAGTGGCACGAGAGCACGCAGAGCGTGAGAGCGAGCGGCAGCCTTGAACGCAAGCTCGAAAAACGGCGATTCAAGGCTCGGGTACCGGCGACCGGGTGTCCAGCTACCGTGCGGACCTGGTCGGGGATCCAGCTCGTGGCTGGGCTTTCCTGCGCACCAGCGGCCTGCTGTGATAGCGGCCTGGTGCAGTGCTTCATGCTGGGGACCGGTACACCTGAGCTACCTGTCTGCTGAGCGAGCCCGAGGACTGGCGACCGGGTGTCCTGCTACCGTGCGGACCTGGTCGTAGATCCGGCTCGTGGCTCTACTCTCCTGTGCACCAGCGGCCTGCTGTCATAGCGGCCTGGTGCAGTGCTTCCTGCTGGGGACCGGGACACCTGAGCTACCTGTCCGCTGACTAAGACCGACGTCATAGCGGCCGAGGCGTTACAGGCCAGGCGTTACTGGCCAGCTACAGCAGTGGCCTGGTGTTCTACCGGCCTGCTGTTTTCTTCCTGCTTCCACGTCGCGACAAGGTGCGGCGCGACAGCAGCGACGTAGCCACAACGACGCTCCACCGTCACAACCACCGTCACGGGCACCGCAACGACGAGGCACACGGGCGAGTGGTGACGCATGAGTGCTATAGGCACATGTTTATATAGGACAAACGATTCGCGAACTCTAGTCCACGTACATGTAAATCGTCTGTATGTAAATCGTCTGTATCGTGCTAGCGTGTCTGTTAAAGTCTGAGTTTCGTATAGAAGCTCCCGTCTGCCGTGTCATTATTAAAGGATCCTGGGCCCAACGGGAAACACCGGCAAGTTAGTTAGTTTGTCGTTGTCGCGTTTTCTCATCACACATAGTGACCGTCAGTTGCCTTTATCGACATCATGGCACAGCCCTTACGCAACTAAATCTACCGACTGTGGTTATGGCGAGGCATGCATTATTCGCGAAACCCATCAGTTCACTACAACTTGGAATTTAAACCATGAAGCAAGTATCTAATAAGCGCCAATTGCAATGCCTAAGGTATACTCGAGGCTATACAGCGCAGCTTAGGCTGCGCTGAAGAGGAAAATTCAAGCGCCTTCTGCCTCACCATGTCTCGATCCTGCGTTGTCCAACTACACAAACTGAGAACTATTTTCTTCGTGAGTACATAAAAAAGAACCTCACATACCTGCCTCATAGAGAAGACACCACAAGCCTCAAATGAATTCACTTGCTTTTTGATCTCCACAGGGGAATAATGATATCTTCAATAAACCTCATACTGCTAATGAATGAGGCTTTGGCTTCTTTCTAGCTGCAGCCATACGGTCCAAACGGCATATTTCACTAAAATATTTGGGCCGAGGGGCCTCTGTCAGTTCGCCAAACAGATTCGTGATGTCTGTTCCTCAAAAATCAAGCAGCAGTAAATTGCACAAGTGAGTTGAACGTGTAGCACGGAACAGTGAATAAATATTGGTACATTCTGTTGCATATTCTGCAAATAGCTGTAAGCCTCAATTAGCTGTACTTCAAATTACCGCCACTTGAAATTAACCGGTGGGGAATGGCCTAATTTTGAGAAGCACTTAAAGGAACAAGTGGTGCTGGTTGAATCTAAGCTGCACTGTCAGGTCCTCGTGTTATTGCCGAGCGTTTCTGTGAAGAAATAACAAATTAGATACTATACCATGAGCTACTCGTCCTAAGCAAACACGTTTTAATGGGTTAAAATCAAGGTAAATGTAGCAGTCATATGTAGCAGACATAGTGACATGCTCGTTGCACCACTGCAGGTATGGTACCCTAACTGGATTTTTATGTGCTAGATTAATGTGTTTATGCTTTTATTAGTCACGTGCTTTTTATGCTTTTTTATTAGTCCCTCAATCAGCAAAGTCTAGATCCCCGCATGAAAAACACGCAATAGGCTGGTCTGAGCTCCTTCGGCTGGCACTGCAGCATTGCCATTGAGAAATAAATTGTCGTCTAGGAAATAGGCTGTTTGAATAAGTTTGCGCGAATGAAGACGTCGTAAAATGTATTTGAGGTGACCGTCGTAAGTATACAAGCACAGGGAACGACAGCGAACAAACGGAAACACTGCAGAAGGCGCCCGGACAGCGCCCGAATGGCAGCAGACGACTGGCGCGAGTCCGTGCCGTGACGTCACGAGAGCGGTGCTCGCAGCGCCCCTGTAGGTCGTTCTCGGGGCTAATAGCGACACAGCGTAATGTCATCGTCGAAGCGAGGTACGGGTTCATGATTTAGGAAAATAACAGCGCTAGATAGACAAGTACACAGGCAAAGAAGAACACCACAACTCACAACTAAATTTTATTTCAAGGAAAATTCACATTTATCGATGAGACATGTAAGGATGAGGCAGGTATGGATGAGGAATGTACTGCAGCGGGATACTTCTTTCACGCTTCCCTGGGAACACTCGGCGCCGCAAGATCTAGCGGGGCCGCCTCTAAGCCTGCACTTGGCCTCCGAAATTCATGGCACGCCGATGCGTGGGAACGTTGAAAAGCGCGTAATGCGGTAACTGGGCTCCTCTCTGGCGCTTTTTTTTTTCCGGAGACGGTGCGACATCTAGTAGCGCTGCCTGCCACGAGCAGCGCCACGCTGCCACGAGAAGCGTGGCGCCCCGGTGCTTGCGAACGCTGAAAATTGTTCCCTCGCTTGCTGCACACAAAGTGACCCAAATTGGCGAGCGGTTGATCGAATATAGGCAGATAGCCAGCGCATTCGTGGCGCCGCTCCCTAAAGCGACGACACCATGCACTGCTATGTCAGCAGTGAAAAATATTGGGACGACACCTCCGGCCTGGTGCGGAGCCGTAAAGCAAAGAGAAGGTTTCTGAAGAACACCGCCGAGTTCGAGTGCGTCCACCGTGTGATCTCCGCGGAATACCGAGGTACTCAGCATCCTCTTCACGCCAGTTCTCGCACTGACAACTTGAAACGCCTCAGCAGGCAAGCCGTGTCTGTACGTATAGAGGCGCTGGTTCCAAATGAAATTAAGGATATCAAAGTGAACACCCGTAAGAGTGAACACCCGCGCAATGTCACGGAACTTGACGGGATGGAAGTCCGCGCTCATATTCTGCTGGGCAAGGAAGTCAGCACTGCGTGATTTACGATGTTGAAGATATCATTGCCATAACCGATCTGTCGCTCTTAATCAAGCCAGCTACAGAAAACACCGTCATCGCAAACGCGTTTCGTCTCGGCACGTCGCAGTGTGCAAATATTATATCTAAGGGCAAATCCCTCCCAACACATGTAAAGGTGGGCTACTTCCGACACGCAGTTTGCCCCTTTATACCGAAACCGCTGCAAGGCTGGAAGTGCATGAAGTTAGGCCATGGGAATAGTGCGTGCAAGAACACTACCGTGTTGAACCGTCTCGTCCTGGGTCTGTTGGTACATAGCTTGAAAAAAAAAAAAAAAAAAAAAAAAGAAACGACAACGACCGAACCCAGCCTTCGAATACGTATACACAAGAGGAGAGAAATTGCAGAACCACACACGCTGGGACTAGCAACAGAGTTTAATGCAACACATGGGTCGAAAGGAAACCAAAGCGCGCATGCGTAATACATAAACAAGTAGACATTAAAGCATCGATGTATGACACATTCTAATGATAAGATTTTTTCAAATAAGCCACTTCCTTGACTGATAGCATAAGGAGTGTACGCTAACACACTTATTGGGCGCGTTAAGTTAGCGCGCTCCGAACTCCAAAGGAGCACGCTCGAGTGCGCTCGAGTGCGACGCCTTCGGAGCTTAACGGC
Organism: Dermacentor silvarum; assembly: GCF_013339745.2. Lineage (NCBI taxonomy): Eukaryota > Metazoa > Arthropoda > Arachnida > Ixodida > Ixodidae > Dermacentor > Dermacentor silvarum. Next base: position 99,169,003 of record NC_051155.1, on the reverse strand, counting down.
GATTTTCGCCGACTGCTTTCGGGTAAAACCCCTCTATATAAAATGTAGCGACACTCTCCTCCTCCGCCTTCCCTCCTCCTCGTTGCTCCTCTCTTTCGCGCTCCTTTTAACACGAAAGTGTTTTATTCCGGGGTCCACCAAGACTTCACTGACGTATTTCCGTCACGGAAATACGTCATAGAACATAATACAAAGAAAGAAACCAGAAGAAAAAGTTCCACAAACATGCAAAATTTGGGAATCGAACCCACGACCTCTCGGTCCGCGACGATAGATCGCCGAGCGTTTAACCCATTGCGCCACAAACGCATTCGCAGAGAGCTACACAGACGCGCCTTATATATCTAACACTCCTCCGTGTACCCGCGCTCTTGCTCGGGGCGGTGCCGCCGCCTATGAGCAGAAAAGAGAAGTACTGCATTATGACACTAAAGCCCGGGATACATGGAGCGAACTTTCTCGACGAACTTCACGCGTCAAGTAACGACGCGGCGACACGACGCAGGATGTTTGCTGTGTTGCAATACATGCGGCGAACGCCGCCGCGCGTTGGCCGCCGTGTTGGCGGCGGTCCCGGCCGCCCGCTTCGAACTGAATTTGGCGTTGTCCTTGTAGAATTCACTTAGTTGGAAGCAAATGACTGCGTAAACGGCTTTCGCTTAGTCTCAGGCCGCTTCGACGACAGAGTATTATGGATAACCTTGAGTAGTTTTCGAGATCGCTTCTCGTTTCGAACGCGTCTAAGCCTAGCGAAAGAAATATCCGATGCCAACGCCATCTATCGGGGAAGTCGGGAGATAGGCATGACGACAGCATGTGGCCTCTGAGATCAGAAGATTTCTGTTGAAGGTTGTTGTAGAGAGCTTGCACTGCTTGTCTGTTTCCTCGCAGATCAGCGGATATGGGATGTACAAATACAACGCGATTCCTGAGAGATCATACTAGGAACTACTCAATCGGTGCAGAGACATGCAGACACGGCAACACCAACGCGATTGCAGACGACGCGAAAAGGCGCGCGCGCGCGAAACACCAGCATGCATTGCGACCGGAACTAGTGCCTCCTGATTGGCTGTCGTCCACCGCTGCGCGCTAGACGCTTCCGGCGGCGGCGTTCGCCCGACGAAAATGTTTGGACAGGCAGATCGGCTGCGGACGGCAAATTTCTTGACGCCGGCCGTCGGACGTTCGCCGCCCGACGAAGTTCTTCGCTCGGACGCCGGTTATTCGCTCCATGTATTCCGGCCTTAACGCGCACCGACAGTGAACGCTTCGGTGGTCTCAGTACTACGACGCCTCGATGCCAGCATTCGAAGGGACGCTGGCATCAAGAAGCACTACCAACGCCACCTAGGTGGCGTTCACCGTACTCAGCACAGCGGAGCGTGGCCTCCGCAATTAGCTCTGAAAATGTTTCTGAAGTTGATCGCGGAGGCTGCAATTACGACGCGCTGTACGCGCTGATTTGACTCGGTGACGATTCAGTTACGTGCTTTGTCTTGCGCGTTGTATTAGTGTGTCAGTTACGTGCTTCGTCTTTCGCGTTGTGCTAGCGTGTGCAGCGTAGTGCAGCTTCCATATGCACGACGGTTGCTCATGGTCATCGACGTTGGTAGTCGTGATGGAGGAGACGTGCCACCAGGCGTCAGCGTGGGTGCATCAACGCCTAAGGGCGCTTTAGCCACAAAACACCAATAGACATTATATATCAATGTGCAATAAACATTACACTACTTCTGTGAAGACACGTTTCACTTTCGTGTTCTATACCGATTCCTATATAAGAGGGATCAACCACATTTTTTTTTTCGACCGTTGCGCCGCCTACACCGCTTGAAACACGTGCACTTGTTTATCTTTCACCGCTGATCAGATTTAGACCATCGCCCACTGTTTTCGCCGCTATCGTCGTGCTCCTCGCCAGTCGGTAGACGCTTCTCGGGCTAAAATGTCGATGGAGCGTGATCGTAAACAAACGCAGCCAGCGCCCGGCGGGGCGACGGTCCACGTGATGCCATTAGGCCAGTACCGACGCGGCGTCGGCCTCGGACAGGGTGTGCGAGGAGGCGGCGGCATTCTTCAAAGCGTGACGCTACTTTTTATATATAGGGGTTTTACTTTCGGGCGCACGAACGCGCCGTCTGGCGAATGTTATGCTGCTTCCGCGACCGCTATCGCATTGCGCGCGCTTTTTGAAGATGGTGCCGCCGATAAACACCCTCCTGCAGTTTTTGACAGATGATGAAGAGCTAGAATAACTTGACGCGCGGCGACGGACGCAGCAGCAGCGGCTTATGTATGCGATGCAAGCTGTTCGTGCTGTTCTTAGAGGTACCCTATCAGAGGATTTATTTCTGCTCCACGGTATGCTGACTGATGACTCATTGCCGATCGCAAGAGGACAGAAAGCCTTATGATCCGAAGCATCCAGGATTATGTGATCAACCTTGTGCCCAGATACACGGACACACAGTTCGAAGAGCAGCGCCCCAACATCTTCCATGATAACATGAGGACCTGAATAAGTCATACACATGAACGTAGCGACGAGAAGGCGCCAAACTGCGACTGTTCGGTTACGTACCTGAGCGTCTGGCAAGTAATGCTCGGGCCGTCATTTTCGGTTCGTGATAAGCTCAAACCGCGCCAACACGCGAAGTTCCCGATCATGCCTTAGAGCAGACGCCCGGCTGCGCAGCGGCGGCAGGAACGAGTGGGCAAGGAGCACGGACGTGCATAAGTGGAAAGAGTCGGAAACACGTCATTTTTCCGGAAGCCGTAGCAGGCGCGCGCTCTCGCGCACCGTTTCCAGGGTGGAGCGCGTAGAGCGCGCTCCGTAATGACGCACCGGAAGTCGCTTTTTAGCCGTTAAGTTTAAAAGAGCGCGCTCTGCTGGCTGGAGCGCACTCGAGCGCCTTAACTTAACGCGCCCATTGCGACCGTGTTTTCGCATTTGATTTGCTTCAATCACTTCTACGTCGCATTTCGTGGCTGCTCGACCAACCATTTAGGTATCATTAAAAACAGGATAGCGACCACACATTCTGCAATGAGCAGGCAAGTTTGCCCCTACACGTCAAGTCACAAACGTTTCATGTTCTTTTAGGCGAACATAGACGCAGCGTTCCGTCTGTCCGATATACACACGACCACACGACAACGGTATGCGATAGGCAACATTGGTAGTGCATTCTCTGAATTTAATAGCCTGGCGAGCAGCCGATAACACAACTCGTACGCCATGCCTAATGGCAACTGTTTTCACGTTGTATGAAAGCTTGTAGATATGAGGAATAAGTTACACTCGCTTACTGTCCTCATTCCACCGCGCGTGTAACTTGCCATAGAAATAAACTTTATTTCTCCAATGGTTATGGCTGTTGGTTCCCGGAGCTAGGCTGCCAGGGGTCCATCGCCGGAGAAAGATCTTTCGAGATCCTCGGAAATGGCCCTGGCCCGCTGGACGGCCCACTCCTGGTCCTCGCCTTCTGTTTGTCTTTTTTGAAACTGTTCAATTTTGTTTCGGCTACCGCCTTTAAAGTCATCAGGGAACCCAGCCACCTTCGGACGCTGAATCTGCTCTTCAAGACTGTGCTGCATTGAATGGTGGCAGCTTTTCTTGAGGGCATTATTAAAACACAGGGCTGATATGCAACCCTTCTGCTGCCACTCCAGGTCCTTGGCTAATAACAGGAGACTTGAACGATCACCACCAGATATGGGGAAGCTCCAGGGTAAATTCAAGAGGCAGGTAACTCTAGCGCCTTTGCATCATGTGACAACCTGTGTCTTAAAAATGATGGAAGCCCGACATTTCTGCGAGGAACAACTTACAGCACCGGCCTAGATTTGACACTGGTTTCACGTTGCCCCACGTCGGGCGGGCAGTGGTATACTGATATTGAACCCCATAAAAGTCATCCCATCCCGACCTATGTGAGAATCAATGGACTAGAAGCTTCATTGCCGGTTGTTTCTCGCCAAATTGACTGGTAAGTCTTTGAAGATACTGTAGAAGACACATGCAAGAAACGTATCGCACACATGTTTAAAGACATAATTGCAGAGATAATGCAAGATTGCACGCGTTGCTTCACACATTCATCGAAGTGTACGGAGTATGATATTGAATTGGAAAGTATTCGGTGAACTATGTCGGTGAGCTGAAAGGGGGCACAGGCGCACGAAGTGAGTTCTCGATCTCAGAATAGCTTGGCGCATGCAAAATAACATAAGATAAACTAGGGAACCAAAGCTGCAAATGTTTTTTTTAAGTCACTGGACCCCCACAAGACAATTTTCCTTATGTGGCGAATTGTAAGGGGCTTCACTGATGCCCCCAGGAACGGCACCCTATAACGCCCTTGCTCTCTATCAAAACCGCCATGAGATAGACTTTGCAGAGAAATCTTGCGCGAAAATCGCAGGTAGGAAAGTTTTACTCACTCACATAGTTTTATGCGACGTTCCTGGCCCACGATAAACAGTTACGGGCGCTATATTCTCTATAGGAGAGCCAGAAGATGCTAGTGCGAATATAGTTCGTCTTCACCGGGGACCGAGGGAATAACATGCACTGCTTTGGGCCACCTTAGTAGAAAAGCGACGAGAACTGCTCTATATTTTATAAGGTAATGGCAAAATGGCGTCCCGCAGCAATGGAAATGCAGCCGCCTGGTACCATCGCTCTAAGCAAGAAAGTCACCGATGGAACAGGCATTATATCGGCCAATAGCACCCACCAAGCTGCACCGGGAAGCTCGTGGAATATATGATCCTCATGCGTATCGAATGATACCTTGAACAACACAAAATTTACCCTGACTCGATGGCGGGATTTCGACGAGGCCGCATCGATTAACAATGTCATCGATCTAGTGTCATCTGTAGAGCACAAAAAATCTGGGAAGCGATTACGAGTAGCACTCTTTCTTGATGTGAACACAACTAACGACAACGTTTCCCATCAAGCCATCCTAGATGCACTTTGGACAATTAAACTAGGAGGGCGAGTGTTTGAATGGTTGCGAGGCTACTGTGCACGAAGACCATTGTCTGCACATACTGAAGATGGTCCGCTACCGACCACTACACGTGCCGTGGCATCCCCTAAGGCGGTGTTTTAAGCGCAATTCTTTTGAACTTCGCGCTTCATGGGCTGGCCTAATCCCCACCGGAAACAGTGAGTGCCTGAATATACGCCAACAACACCTGCATCTGGGCATCAGCAGTGACTCGCCTGCAGTTTCGTGCAAGGCTACAGAAGACAGCAACACAGGCATCTGGCTATCATCGCACACAAGGTCTAACCATCACGACAGAAAAATGTGCGTTTGTCGCCTTCACTCGAAAAGCGACGACTAGTTATTTAGTATGCACCAATAGCCAGCCTATCTCATACAAGAGAAATAATCGGTTTTTGGGTGTCATTGTAGACCGGGACCTCTCCTGGAGCCCTCAGGTTACCCACTTGAAGAAGCTCGCACCTATTGTCCACGTTTTCAGATTAATCACCGGCAAAAAGATCTTTATCGAATCCCTATGCTATACATCTCCAGTGCTTTCTAGAACTTGCAAGTCAAATCTTCTAGCACTTCAGAGCGTGCAAGCACAGACACTACGCGCTTGCCTCGGCCTTCCGCGGAGCGCTTCAACAGTAGGAACATTTATGATGTCTCGAGACCATCAAATCATTATTTACATTGCCACCGACACGCTTAGGGCGCATCTTCGCCACATTACACGGATGCACTCAAGCTATATTGTTTGCCTGCCGGAACGATGACCACAGGCTTCATTCTCCAACGTAGCCAGCACTCATCGGGCCTCCCTACCGTCGGGATGCACAACCTCGGCACGTGCACCGTCAGCCTTGAGGTGTTTACACCAACCTGAAGTGCACATTTCCATTCCAGGAATTAGAAAGAAGACTGACCTGCATACCTTGGCCTTGAAGCAAGCAACTCTGGATTATTTGTATAGTTTCTACTTTGACAGATTCCACATATATACGGATGGCTCTTCCACTCAGACCAGCTCCACCGGCGCAGTGTTTATCCCATCACAATCAATAAGCATTATTGCAAGATTTCTCACGTTACGGCATCGACCGGTTCGGAGCTTGTTGCCCTCGGAGGCGCCATTGAGTATATTAACGACCAATCGGGTAATGGTGGGCAATAGTCTGCGACTCAAAGGTGGCCCTACAATGTCCTTTGTCAGCTCTTCGTCACGGGTACAGTGAAGAACTCGTGTCGGTGATACGACAAACGCACTATCATGCGATTGCGAAAAGACACGACGTCGTGTTTCAGCGGCTGCCGGGTCATTGCGGCATCTCCGGCAATGGCCTCGCATACGTAGCTACTAGGAAGGCACATGAAGGAGATAACCTTGCGTCTGTACCTTCATCGAGGACTAGCGCAACTCAACACTTAAGCAAGCTACCGTCCTGTATGACATTGGAGAAGTGGCACACACCTGAATTCCCTCACCATCGATTGCTTTCTCTCGACCCATCTGTGCAACTGCAGCTGTTACCTGGGCTCCCTCGAAGTGAGGAAACAAGGCTGTGCCTGGACGTTGAATTAACCAATGCATATTCATGTTTCATTGGAATGGCCGATAGCGCCGAGTGCAATACCTGCGAGGTCGAGGTGACCATAGAACACCTCCTGTGCTATGGTCATCTTCTGAAAATGACAGACATGACCTGTGCAAAGCTCTAAATCAGTTGGATAGAAAGTCATTCACCTTGAACAAGATTTTCGAACCATTGCCTCGCTTATCGCAGCTACAAAAGGCCACAAAACCGATTTTTGAAGGCTATCGGATTGAGTGACCGCCAACGATCCGGTATGAGGACCGTCTGTCATAGAGAGCAGAAAACTGTTACTACGTCGCCAATATCCACAGCGGACTTTCTCTTCTTCTCAATACAGCGTTAAGAGAGTGGGTCCGTATTCACAAAAAGCTCTGGCGATAATCCTGATGTTGGGCCTATGATTAGCGAAAGTGGCCGGCCAAAGAACACTCACGAACGGAAACCTTCGTGAATACTGGGTCTCATTCTGTACGCTAATATTCTGCAGTTGCAAAACCCAGAAAACGTTCGTGGCAGGTAGTTGGTCATTTCCTTGAGAGTCAGACAACAGTTCTCTGCTGCGCGTTTCCTTATCTCGCGTAGCATCTTGCCGTTGTTGTAGATGCCAACGCAAACTGTTTGCGAACACGTAGAGAGAAGATGTCGCTTATAAGCGTGCCTGCCATGTTTTGTGACGCTGTGTTAGTCGCGAGACGCAGGCGCAAGGCTACGACAAATTAAACGGACCCTGCCCTCCCGTACTCGTCTGGATTCATAAACGTCAATTTCGCCAAGATGCCGCAGGTTCGGCGGCACTGTAAATACTGGGTTGTTCTTGCCCCCAACTGGGCCCGTATTAACGAAATAAATTATACAGTTAAAACGTTTTCGTAAAAAAAGGTGGAAGCCAATCCTGATGTAGGACATATTATTAGCGAATGGAGCCGAACAGCGCGATTCAAAAAAAAAATTAATTATGGGGTTTTACGTGCCAAAACCAGTTCTGATTATGACGCACGCCGTAGTGGGGGACTCCGGAAATTTGGACCACCTGGGGTTCTTTAACGTGCACCTAAATCTAAGTACACGGGTGTTTTCGCATTTCGCAGCGCGATTCACTTACGAAAGAAAACCTTTGTAAATTTGGCATTGGATGATGTTACTTTGCCGTTGACCAAGATTTGCACGTATTTTACGAATCCCTTCTCACTGGCTTCCACAGTTGCCAGTAGCACTGAACTATTAGATGATTCAAATCTTCCGTGCTTAACATCAGAGTACATAAAGCTAGTGCGATAAATGGTGCCTGCCACCGTACGTACAAGTGTGCCGCTTACCCATGATCGTATCCAAAGCAGAGCGCACACACACAGGCTCAGGCGCGCGCCACCACCAGCCGTTGATCACCTTCACGTTGCTCGGAGCCTGGTAACCGCCCGTCCTTCTTATAGGGGTGTGACACCACGTGCGCCCGGAAAGCGCTCTCTCCTCGTGGCGGTTGGGGAAGAAAAAAGCCACTGTCGTCACTATAACCAGGATTCTCCCTGACAGACGAGCCGCGTGAAAGCCAATGACGAGGGGAAAGGGAAAGCGCAGCAAGGGCTATTGTTTTCCCGCGCCTGGTCAGAAACGAGAGAGGGTCGATTTCAGAGCCGACCGCACACCGGGCTGTGTGCGCGCGCTGTTTGTCGAGAGAGCGGCCTGAATCTGTCGTCTCCGCCGCGAGCGAGCGCGTTTCCCCCATGGTGGGGCAGCGAGGCCCCCCCGGTTGGTCTTGGTGCTTCCCTCCTCGCGGGAGACGATTCACTTGCAAGCAGCGCGCGCGTGCGTCCGAGGCGGGCAACACACAGCGGCTCGGCAACACACAGCGTCCATTGAGCAGCGCATTCAGACCTTGACAGTGGATTCGCTCGCACGCGCTTCGGAAGGGCGCTGACCCGGACCTCCGTGGCTCTTCTGTAGCGCCGGCACGACAGCGCGGACCCCAGAAAGCGTGGACACTAGGCCGCTAGGAAGGCAGCCACGATGGACAGACAGATCGCACGCGACGGCCGCGTCGCTCTTTGAAGACGTGCACAAGAGGGACCCACGTGACGTCGCTGTCTGATACGCCCTCCCACTGCTCCGATGGTGGAGTCGGTCTTGAAAGCACGGCTGTGGGCGCGCAATGGTCCGCGCTTGAAGGCCGCCGACGTATTCAGCCAGGATGTGTATGCATGGAGCCCCTCGCTCGCGCCTTCCGTAACTAAGGGAAAGTTGCGTTCTGTGCGTCTCGGCACGCTGACTGCGCGTGTCGTGCGTGGCGGTACGTGCTTGTTTCAATCACGGATCTGCGCAGCTGAAAAAGAAGGTCTTGTTCGCAGATATGGAGCCTGGCGCACAAAAGAAGCTGTGGGTTCTTGACCTCGGTTTGACAAGGGTTCTTGTCTTGTTGAGACGATAGCACTCTGCTTTGGCTGTTGTCGTGGCCAGGTATCTATTCTTCCTGGTTTACAACGCATGAAAGAAAACTGTGAAGTGTTTTGGAAACTGAATTTTCAGCCCTGTCACCCACTGACAAAACATTTTTTTCGGAGGTACGCCCTGGAGGTGTGACATGTGGACATGTCAGCAATACCGCTGTTGCGGTTGAACCTAATAAGATTAGACAGTACCAGTTCAGGACCTCGCAGTTAGAACTAATTGAATATTTTGTAAATAAATGAAATCTGAAACTTCTGTTGGCCAACATATATGTTTCATTTCTCGCCATAGTTTTGGCATCTATTTCGTTCACGACCACGTATATTTTGACCACGATGCAACAGATGCAATATCAGAACGCCCACAATAGCATGATCTCTTTACATACCACGGCCACTGAATGTGGGTCGCACGCGATTGATGAGTCCCGTGCCTTTAAGGGTTCGATTCCCCCATACCATGTAGTCCAATAAGTAGACTTCTGTTTCCCGAGATTTTTTTGCGAATACAGCGGTCCCTACGATAGATGAGCGCGCTACCTTCAGAAACACGATGGTGGTCTCCTGACTCGATCTGATGCGACCTTGAACGACAGCCCGACCTTTCGTCAGCGTATAGCAGCGAGCTTTGTTTTCTGCCTGTTGAAGACTGATTTCATGTGCCGAATGAGATGCCGTTGAGATGTCGGCAACATTGTACCTTTCTTTTTAAAGCAACCGCTTTACTTAGCCTAATTCGCCCACTTTAGATGGACACCGGCCAATCTCGCACAAAAAGAAATATGCATATACCAAGTGCTGTGCGGATTGGTTCAAGCGGAGCTTTCATTGGTGTTTGCGAAGAACGATGTTAATATTGTGAAAACATTATATGGCTCAAGAAAACCCGGCGTTGGCGTGACCACGAGATAAGTGAGCCCAAGTGAGCCAGTCGAGGCAGTTGATGACGTCAATTAAAGGAAAGAGAATGAAGGCAGAGTGACTTAAGGTGAAGGTAATTAAGGCGAAGTTAAGAAAGGCAATGTTAATTAAGATGGAGTTCCTAACAGCACTCAGACGCATGATTTTTGGACCTTGTGACGAGCACCATCTTCTGACGAACGTCCTTGGTTGTCGCAGTTGCACTCAACTATTGAAAGAGCAAAGGCATGGTGCGGTGGTCGAAATGCTTTCGCATTCATCCACGTAGGTATAACTAAGTGCTCCTCGAATTTTCGTTTAGCGCCCATTTTCAAATATCGAGCTCATAAGCAGGTTGGCCAGATTTTCACTGGGAAACGTCTCGTTTAAGAAACTTGCGGCGCTCGAACATGCGGAACTCACGCATGGTGAGCGAGGAATGAGAGCAATGATATGACGGCGACAAAATGATGAGGATGGAACGACCGATACGGCATAACCATGACGCATCGACAACGATGAAATGACGACGACGGCATGGTGACTCTGGAATGACTGCGGCAATGACCACGATGACGCAAAAACGACGGCATAGCGACGACTGCATGACGGCGATGGTATGACTTTGCTGGAATATTGATGGTGGTACGCCGGCTATGGAGGGATGAAGACAGCACGACGAATATGCGATGACCATGTTAAAATGAAGACAACAGTAAGACTACGACGTCATGATAACTGTCGTATTAGAACCCTGGAATGAAGACGACTGCGTCACGATGACCGCGTGACAACGACGTTAGGACTACGACGAAATGCGGCCATGCTACGACAAATCTGAAATGACAACGAAGGAACGCTGACATCTGGGTGACGACACTCGAATCACGTACTACAAGCAAAATGACGGTGATGGAACGACCACTATGACATGACTGTGTATGACGGCTGAGGGGTAAGAGGCAAAGATACGTCGCTTTAAAACCCGGAGGAGAGCCAATTTCACTTCCTAGGTATGTGATGGCTGCTCTCTTGCCGAGCAGACAACATGGGCGATTGGGTATGAGCTCGAACAACTGCTGGCTGCCGTCTCGCCTTAGAGACGACCTAGGTTAACGGATATGTGTCAAACAGACAACTTGGGCACTGTGAATGTGATAATGCTATCACAATTATTCATTCATTTAGTCACTCATAATCAGCCTATATTTATATCAACTGCAGGACAAAGGCCTCTCCCTGCGATCTCCTATTACCCCTGTCTTGCGCTAGCTGATTCCAGCTTGCGCCTGCAAATTTCCTAGCTTCATCACCTCACCTAGTTTTTTGCCATCCTCGACTGCGCTTCCCTTCTCTTGGTATCCATTCTGTAACTCTAATGGTCCAGCGGTTATTCATCCTACGCATTACATGGCCTGCCCAGCTCCATTTTTCTCGTTTAATGTCAACTAGAATATCGGCTATTCCCGTTTGTTCTGTGATCCACACCACTCCTTTCCTGTCTCTCAACGTTAGGCCTAACATTTTTCCTTCCATCGCTCTTTGTGCAGTCCTTGACTTGTTTTCGAGCTTTCTTGTTAACCTGCAAGTTTCTGCCCCATATGTTGACACCGGTGGAATGCAATGATTGTACACTTTTCTTTTCAATGCTATCGCATACGCAGTGCCAATTTTGGGGCCATTCTTGGCTAATCCCCAAGGAGAGCAAAGCACCTGATTAGTTAGCACGCGCACGGATGACGTCACGCAAATGGGAAGGAGAGGCGAGGAGGACGCGCGCAGCCGCCTGCAAGAGGTACCTTTGTACCGAGCACGGCCGCTTGATTGATAGCCAGTCCAAGGAAGTTGCAGCAAGGACGCTAATAATAGGGGAGTTGGTACGGAGCTTTAATTGGGCGTGCCAGTAATTACAACAATGTTTATTGTGTCATACTATCATTCCGTATTGGGGTGGGCAGTGATAATTCCAATTCGTGTGTTTGCTGATGTGCACAAAATGTTTCGTGATGAACGCATATGGCATAGGGATGTGCAGGAAGTTCCTCAAGAACAATATCCCTGGCTTTGACAATCATCTCCTACGGTTTCTGCCACAGTACATTGACAGGGCCTTTACAGCATATGGCAGAGATACCCGCCGCCATATGTCCAGCAATGTGTGAGCCTAGCAGAGTGTGATGATTTTATCAACATTTGTAGAAATTCGTAGAAAGAGGCAGTTCCAACTAGGCAAAAAACAACAACAAATTTTTGCAGCTCACATGCCTGATGATCCAAAGCAATCAAATTTTCCTGTGCCGTAGAAAATTGAAGTTAAGACACTTGGTACCTTTCGGAATATTCTCTTCTGTCTTTGATTATATGTTCTTAGCAAAACATTTGAAAAACTTCCAGTACTTCTCAGTAAAGTTGACCTTCATAAATGACATTACAGTCCAGTCCATATTACACACAAATATGTTTTTCAAATTTATGTTATTGCAAAGGACATTTCTTTGCGATTGTTTTGATATATAACATGCTTTTGCAACCAGGATGTAACCACGGTATATAACTTCTATTGCAAGCTCTAATAAAAAAATTTCAGAGCCCTTCCACTACTGTGAAGGTGGAAGCCAGCGAAGCTGTGACTATGGTCGGTCTGCTGTAGGGAATATTGCTATAGTGAATTAATATATTATCATTATGGACTATATTGAGCGTCTTCGGCATGTTTGTCAAAGAGCAAGGACACCGGCGTCCTGTTTTCACCCGGCGCGATGGCCAAGAAGTGCGTTTGCTGCGCCAAGTCCGCCCGCGACGCCGACGAGAACTCTCCCGCTCCTGCTCTCGGCGGCTCATACCCACATATCCAACGCGGGTATGAGCCACACGTGATTTCTTTCTTACCTTCCATCTGTATATATCTCTTTCTTTCTTTCTTTTCGTCCTTGGCTCATACGCGCATATCCATGACTCTTACCCGCATATCCAATGTCGGTATGTGTCACAGGTGATTTTATTATCATTAATCGTGACGTAATTGAGTAGCATGTGATGTTATTGATGTCATGACCAATCAGTCATGCTAGTAATGCAGTCGTACCCTTCCATGCCAATTTTCGTATATACCAAGTGAACGAGACGCCACAATATTGTTGCCCACTTCCGGTGCACACGGACGCGATCTCCTGGAACCTAACCTATATTAGCTTCGCTGTAAATTCCTTACTACAGCCTTTCGAAAAGGACCATTTTTAACATGCTAAGGAAAGCGTTAAAGCGTGCTGGAATGTGTACACGAACGTTTCTACAGAGTACGTGTAAAGAGACAGGCTGTTACGCAACTATGTCCTAGCGAAGGTAAGTACCATAACTCTGCCGTTTAGTGTACCCCGTCCGTGCTCGAGAAAGCCTGAAAACCGACCACATCTGTAGGAACTTGACACGTAGCTCAAGAAAACGGTATCTCTATGTCACATTTTTCACCATTTACGCAGCAAATTGCTTACAGAGCGGTTCCCTAAGTTTACACGCTAATGCAGCAGTAATGATGAGTTACTTTGTTATATACACATGCAGGCTACGGGGATGGAGAGAAACGGAACGGTAACAGTCCCGTCAAACTCACATCATAAACTGCGTCCGGACGAGCTGTATCCTTGACTGCCGATCTTCGATGAATACTGCAGAACTACGTCTGCCTTTGCTTCCTGCCTTTCCTTGTTTTCTCATCTGTCTTTCTGCTATAAGAAGGCAATTGCTTTTTAATCAAAAGGTAGCAGTACCGTTAAAATGTAGATGATTTTACCGCGGTTCGCTTCTCCTACCTGTAGAATCCGCGTGCTGCTCACGTGCACCCTTCGCTCAGTATCAGGCTCCGTTGCAAGTTGCCGATACGCTAATATTGAATCGTAGCGTCGCTAACTACGAAAACGCTAACACAAAGGAGCTCACCAGCTTGATGAGGGGAGAATTAAGTTCGTAGCCGTGCCTGACAACGTTTTTCTTCTGAAGAACCGCTTCGGTGGAAACATGAGACTGTTGCCGAGGAACACGCGAATGTGTGTCAGAAACAGCACCGACAAAAGGGTTGTATACTAAGGCTCAAGGAGAGCGGTGCTGGCGTTCCTTATCATGAGGCTAAAGCCCGCGAATAGCCGCAAATTGCCTCGAGCGACCAGTCGGGCGGCAATTTTGCGTGTATTCGCGGACTTCTTTCACGCTCGGAAAAGCACTTTTATGTAGCACGTATTCAGGAACAGAAAGCTACATCGGGAGTTTTTCGTGTTGCTCTACAATTTTCCCATGGACACTTTTCGTCTAATTATAATATTTGAGATGTTCATTAATTAACACTAAATATGTAAATAAGCGGGATGCAAGAAATTATCTGAGTATCTTCAAGCGACGGCGAAACGACTATTAGCCTTGGTTCTGTCCAGCTACGTGGCATTTGCAGTACTTTTAAATCTTGGTGCATGATAGTTGGGACACCTTGCTTAAAATAGACGTCTACTTGCAAACTATAGTTGATACACAGTTATTCCCGTCGCATTCACCTACAGATGGACGCTCGGTTGACGCCTTGCGCAGTGTCTGCATCGGGGGAGCTTCAATTTGGTAATTTACTAAATCCTCCACTACATAGTACTAATAGCCGTGAGACAAGCCCAAGCATTAAGGCTAAATTCAAGCAAGCAAACAAACAAGCAAACGAACAAACCTATGAACAATGGACAACCCAGTGCACATAACCAGGCTTAGAGCATAGGAGTTCACTATGCTCAACTGCATGCACTCCACATTCTGCTAGTGTCACCTACGGCGAGAAGGTGCCATGGCAGAAGTGCGGCGAAAACGACTCCGAGCACAATGCCAGTTTTAATGATTGCGGTACTGTTAAGATCATTAGATGAAGAAGCTGTGGGCATCACAAGTAGTTAGGAACTGTTCAGACAATTTGCGTAATTGCATAATAAGCCTGATAAATTGCCTGACTCGTGTCGCCATCGGTGTGGCTGTCGGCGTACGCGAAAACTATCATCATCAGCATTGGCTCGAGCGTCGTCTTCTTGCGCAGCTGGCTCATTCGCGCCCCTTGGTTTGCACTCGTGCTCGTGCTCGGCACGCGCTCGTCCCACTTCTCCCGCGTTCGTCGTCGTCGTCTGCTTCCACAGCTGGCGGCGTTGCCGCTCATCATTCCGGCGTAAAATTTCACTTCTCCTTCTGTCTTCATAATGGGGAGGTCGCGTTTACGGGGGTATGAGCCATTGCTTAAGTGTGTGTGAGCCAGTCATCGCCTTACGTAACAGACAGATTTAATTTTAACCCTTTCAGGCCTGTATTTTCTATTTCTTGCATATATTTTTTGCTTTGCATATTTTACACCACAAGGACTCTAGAAACATGCCTGAGCAAACAATAAGTAAGTTGTGTTATTATTTGCCGATTTACAGTCATGTCGTCAAAACCGCACATCAGGGCTCAGTGGATGCGAACGCAGTGAAAAGCTAATTTATTCAGAGGTGGAAAACACAATCATTGCAAACACAAACTTCACTAATTGTTCATGTGGAAGCTTCTGAAGCAGTTTCGAGCCTTGGCAAGACACAGGTGCACGTTACATTTTTCGCACATGATACGGGTTTGTCCTGTGCATCCCTCAAGCTTACAACGCTGTTCCCTGCTGTCGGTACGAAGAGGCCAGTGTCCCACCTGATCAAACCTGACGTCTTGTACAGGCCTATTTTCAGCATATATTGCTTTTTTTTCGAAGTCACCAGAGGGAAGAGTGACAGCCTTCCTCGCTTTTGCAACTTTGACCGGCTGTCTGCTCGTGCAAGTGCTTCAGTAATATGGAGGGTGAAGACCAGTAAGTCCAGTTGCTAGCCAGGCATCAGTCCTCGTGCAGCTGCATTATTTCTATACTCCCGCCATGCGTTCACAGCTGAGGCATTGATAACGTGAAATATCTGGCTCAGGCTCCTCAAACTCATCACCGCTGTCTGAAGATCCGTCGATTTCTCCCTCCACATCAGACAAGTTTCCATTATCAAGTTCACGGAAAATTGCATCCGTGCATTCTTCCAGATGCCTAGAACGCAAGTTCTGGCGGGAATAGAATGAATCTGTCGGTATACACGATGAAGCGCCCACCGACGCCGCCACACTGGGCGTTTTGGTCGGCGCTCTCAGCCGGTGCCTTGGCGCTGGCTGTGAAAGAAGTGAAAAATAAAGTGAAAAATAAAGAAGTGCAGCGCGTGCTCGAGGCGCAAGCTCGGCACGCGCAGTGTCGTTCCAGAAGCTTGCCACGCTGCTCGTCGCAGCCGCCACTCGGCTCGCCGCCTTCACCCTTCTGAGTAGGAACGACGGCACGGCTCGTGCAGCCGTCGTCGGGTCCCTCTTACATTGGTGACCCGGGAGAACGCACCTTCCACCGAGCAACACGCTGCCATGGCCACCTGGCCGGAGCCACAGTTTGACCCGCCACTGCCGCCATTCTCGTCTTGCTGCGTCGGCGTCTGGTTCGCCCAATTCGAGGCTGCTCTGTAGCTTAGCCACATCTGGATCCATGGAGTTCAAGCATGCGGTACTCCTCGACGTTCTGCCGCTTGCTCTTCAGCTCCACCTTGGCGTTCCATCGCCTGGCCCGCGCCCGTACGACGAACTGCGGCAGTCCATCCTGAACTTCTACGGCGCTGTCTACCACCCTCTTCCAGTGGCTGACCGCACGGTGCGCGAATCGCTGCCTGCGTTCCCACCGGCAGCGTACCCGCGTCTCGTCCTGTGCCCGTCACCCACCATATGACAAGCCTTCCTCCCTCGACTTTCCCCGATACAGTCTCGTCGACCACCCGATGCGTTACCGCACCGTCCCTGGCCTCCGGCTCTCTCCAGCGGTCTCTTTCGTGCGAGTATGCGCACAATGTCCTCGACACGACCATGATACCGTCGTGAGGGTCGTGAGGGACGTGAGGGACGTGAGGGCCACGTCATCGCCCTCACGTCCCTCTTACAACGGTATAGGCGTGCCTGAAAAAAAAAGAAAACAAAAGACACCCAATGAAATCGGACGCAATGGCAAGCCGACGGCACGCCATATACAACCACAAAGCCCTGCTGTCGTCAAAACTGCACACGGAAAAAAACATCTTCTTACAAGTAATATCACCATGCAATGGCGCTTATTCAAGTACATGCGTTCTCTGCAATCTGTTTAGACACTATAAAAAAACGCAACGTAAACTACGCAGGGATTATTCAATTATATAAGAAAAAAAAGTGCACGTACCTGGCGGCGCGTCTGCCATGTTTGTTGTTGTCGTTTCTTCTTCCTCGTTCGACACGGCGCTCCGTAGAGTCACGCGACTAACCATGGCGATGGCACTAGCACTTTCAATAGTACGATGCGGGAAAAATACGAGCAGTTGCGATTCTTTTTTCATGCTGAAAATTCCGATTCTAAGTCATGTCGTCATTTGACGACGCCAGGGCTGAAAGGGTTAAAGCAATTTAATTTAAAAGAATCGCAAGCGGCAATGCCGGGCAAATGCTGCTAACCACGCCGCCGAGCAAACTCGAAACATCGAACACAAGCGACAATGGTGGACTGCGGGCATACCGTCAATGACGTCGTGCTCTCCGTCGCAGCCGTCGTATCATGGTTAGTTTAGGTGCGCCCAGGACAAGTTTCGCTTACCCCCAATTTCCGGTAGGGCAAGAGCTCTGATACTTTTTTTTCTATATGACGAGGCGAACGGAATAACGACTATTGTTTAATGGTACGGTTTATAGAATTTATACATACGATACACTGACGAGACGAGATGCTCGTATGGTTCAGAAAAAAAAATTATTCATTTGTAAACCACGCCAAGCATCAGCTATTCCGGGCGCTGGCATCTCGTGGCTCGTCCTGAGCACCTTCAATCTGCTTGTCGTGCTGATGGTGTTGTCACTACAGAATAATGTCGCAAAAATTACCGCCTCTCCATCGGAGCTGTGGAGAAAGAAGTGATAACACTCAATAGACATTTGCAGCACAGAAATCATGCACACTCGACCGCTGTCACAAATATTGTAGAAACGTAATCGCCAGGTAGAAGGAAGTGCCTCGTAAATTGCATCAATATACGTAGAAAATTCAAACAAAATTTATCGCTATCAGCTAAATTACATCCAATGTACTGTCTTTGTTATCGAACGGGTCATGAATCGCGCTAGCACATGGAAAGTTCAAAGTGAACATGACCCGCTCCTCGGCACCGAAGATAACATTGTTTGTGCTCATTAACGGGAGTGCAACCAAAAAAAAAAAAGTTTTGTTGCAGTGTATTGCTCTCACTTCGCTTAACTGCAATACACTATGGTTCACTGCGGAGACCTCAGCTGAGCACACGATATAATAATGAGGGCGGTAACTGTGGCACAGCAAGCTGTCCAGTTTTAGTAATGACATATTGCTTACACTTAGTGTGTGCGCAAATTCTCACTTAGCTTCACTGCAATACCCTTTATGCTTCACCGTATAATGCAGATGTATTGTGCTTAACATGAGAAAAAAACATTTCCTGCTTTTTTTTTTACTACTATTAAGGATCACAGGAATCTGTGTTTTAGTAGAGTTTCCCCCTTGGTCTACATTTATTCTAATAAGAGACGACACAATTACGTGTTGTTGGCCACGTGCTTTTCTTTTAGTGGTAGTATATCGCCTTGCGCGTCACACGAATGCGAAGCCTTGCGATCGACAGCAAGAAGTGCTTATGGTTTGAAGCGTCGTTTGAAGGCTTGTGGGCGCTGCAAATATATGCGTGCTTCTCTTTCCACATCGCATGTGCTCAGTCACTCTATGTGTCAAGGAATTATTAACGCGATAGCGTTAATTGCATTGTGTCGCAAAAAATCCGGCGTCGGCGTCCGTGGCCAAGAAAACCATCCCGAACAACCCCAACCGCGCAGGCCCTCCACGTGGAGCAGAGGCGCTATTGAACTAATCAAATTTCTCAACGTAAATGTGTCAGAAAAATCGTAAAGCACAACGTAACCACAACCTACAGACGTGATTGCATCGAACTGTAATTTGAATACACGAGAAAACATAACGCTTTTACGCGGAAAGTCTAACACAAGCCCCTTTTCCAGCATTTATACCAAGCATAAAGCGGCGCGCCGCGCTTTTCTTCTTGCGGTTTCATCGATGCGGTTGACCAAACGGGCCTCGAATTGAGAACCAACATCCTCCAACCAACCCGAGTAGGCAACAGTGTTAGTCGAGACACGTTTCCGGACCTGTCATTTGTCAAAAACGTAAGGGAATACTCATGGACGTACCTGGGCGAAACACTGGGCAGCGATCACTACATTCTCAGCATCTCGGTGTCCACCCCGAAACTCAAGAGAACATTTGGAGAAATTAGGCTCACGGACTGGGAGGCGTACAGGCAGTATACCCCCACCCGAAAGCCGTATAACGGACATAGCGGAATGGATGCAGCACCTCCGAGACGCCCTACATCCAAACCACCAAAATCATTCAGCGCACGGTCGAGACGCCCGAAGTTGACCGCCGGCTCTTACACCTGTGGGAAGCCCGTGAGGGCCTCCTCAAACGGTGGAAGCGACAGTGGTTAAACCGCAAACTCCGTCTACGAATCGCGCATATAACAGAAGAATCCAGATATTACGCGACCGAGCTGACGCAGCAAAATTGGGTCCAGTTTGGCACCTCGCTCAAGGGTACCCTGAGCACGGCGAAGACGTGGGCCATCCTGCGTTGCCTGATCGAGCCCGACAAGGCCAAATCGACAACCAGTCGGACGCTTCAAGAAATCGCTCACAAATTCCCCGGGAATGACCAGGATCTGATTGACACCCTAAAAACCAGATACCTGGGTAGCGACCCCATACGACCCTGCCTCCTAAAATACGAAGGGGAACCAAGACCAGAACTGGACGCTCCGATCAGGGAGGAAGAGGTGTATGCCGCGGCACGAGCCTCACAGCGCAACACTGCTCCCGGGGCTGACAAAATCACCAATGTCATGATTAGAAACCTGAGCCCGAAGCACATCCTGGACTTGACCGAATACCTAAACGAGGAACTCTGGAGCAAGGGCCACGTACCGAACGAGTGGAAACACGCGGAATTTAGGTATACTTGAATGTGGCGCGAAATACATTTTGTGAAAGGGGACAGAAAAGAGGAGACAGTTAGCACTTCACTGTCTCCTCTTTTCTGTCCCCTTTCACAAAATGTATTTCGCGCCACATTCAAGTATACCTAAATCTCAGCACCAACTTGCCCAAGAAGAAGTTCTTTTGTAAACACGCGGAAGTCGTGACCATTCCCAAACCAGGCAAGCAGCCCGCGATCGACGCCCTGCGTCCCATCTCACTGACCTCGTGCCTCGGCAAGCTGTACAATAGGGTCATCGGAGCCTGCCTCCAACACTACATAGAGGACGGCGACCTCTTCCCGCACACCATGGTTGGCTTCAGGCCGGGACTTTCTGCGCAAGATGCTTTCCTAATCCTGAAGGAAGAAGTTCTCAGGGGCATCCCGAAGAGGGGAGAACACCTCCTGCTCGCACTCGACCTGAAAGGGACTTTCGATAACATCTCTCACGAGGCAATTCTCGAGGGACTGAACGACATCAGCTGCGGAGAGCGCATCTTTAATTACGTCAAATCGTTCCTGACGGGCCGGACGGCAACCATCGGAATAGGCCAGACTCGATCGGATACGATCGACGTGCCGAACAAAGGAACGCCGCAAGGGGCGATAGTCTCCCCGATTCTCTTCAACATCGCGATGCTAGCACTGACCAAAGAGCTGCGGAAGATCCCGGACCTAGGTTACGCCCTATGCG
This sequence comes from Dermacentor silvarum, assembly GCF_013339745.2. Lineage (NCBI taxonomy): Eukaryota > Metazoa > Arthropoda > Arachnida > Ixodida > Ixodidae > Dermacentor > Dermacentor silvarum. The sequence goes on along the minus strand of NC_051155.1, from coordinate 99,148,205 downwards.
CAGACGACATCACACTCTGGGCCACCAAGGGCTCCCTCGCGCGAAAAGAGGCGACCCTTCACGAGGCCGCGACGGCCGTGGAGAGATTTGCGGCAGCGAGCGGGATGCGTTGCGCGCCCGAGAAGTCCGAGGTGATCCGGGTGCATGGAGGAGGAATCTACAAGTCACCCAGTACTATTGAACTCTGTCTAGAGGACCACAAGATCACGGAAAGCAAAAGGACTAGTATTCTGGGTTTTTGGATTCAGAGCAACTTGAAAGCCTCCCACACCATCCAAACCCTAAGGTCCACCACCAACCAGATTTCGCGGATTATCAAACGAATGACAAGAAGCCGCAAGGGCATGCGAGAAGAGGACACGCTCCGCCTCGTCCAGGCTCTGGTGATAAGCAGAATAACGTATAGCATGCCGTATCACTACGACTCGCTAAACAAACACGACCAAGAACAAGTCGATGCCATCATCAGAGACGCGTACAAAACAGCCCTGGGTCTCCCTGTTACCACTTCAAACCAGAAGTTAGCGGCTCTCGGTGTCTACAACACCTTCGCTGAGCTGTCACACGTGGTTATGGCTTCCCAAAAAGTCAGACTACAGAACACGGCGGCGGGCAGGGCCATCCTCCACCGGACCGGAAGGGCAACGGAGCTTCGTGCCCTCGATGGGCAACGATCACTCCCGCCCGAGGTCAGAAGCAAGATCAAGGCGAACCCCATACCAAAGCACATGAGTCATGAACTCCACGAAGGACGACGCAAGGCGTGGGTCGACAGACAGCGCCGACAATTCAAGGGTGACCCGTACGTAACGTACGTGGACGTGGCGGCGTGCCCTGCATGGGGCCTCTTCGCGGTAGCCGCCGTGAACGGGAGAGACAACTCCTTGACCCTCGCGGCCTCCGTCAGGGCAGAGACCCCAGCTGCGGCTGAGACCATAGCCGCGGCGCTAGTAATAAAACAACATGACAGGGTGGGCAGGGAAGTTCATGTCGTTACCGACTCGCAACAGGCCTGCCGTAACTTTACCAACGGACGAACACCGGTGCTGGCGGCTCATATTCGAGGCCCGAGGCTACAAGAATCCCATCAAATCACGTGGACGCCGGGCCACGCGGGACTGGAGGGGAACGAAAGGGCGAACGCCTTAGCTCGAGCGCTAATCAACCGAGCGGGGCAAAACCAACCGTCACATCCATCCCCACCCTTTACCTTCGTGCCCCTGCCATCAAATTACTGCGACCGACTCGAGATCCAGCGACTCAACCGCAGGATTTATCCTCCCCCTCACAAAAAGCTCAGCACTGAAGACGCAATAGCCCTCAGACTTATCCAAACAAACACATTCCCAAACCTACACAGATACAGCAAAATATACCCACAAACATATCGTGGCATCTGCCCCTGGTGCGACGACACACGCCCTACACTCTTTCACATATCGTGGGGGTGCGGGGGCAAACCTGAACATTTAAAGACGCCTAACACGTTATTTGAGCGGTAGGAGGTACAGCTGACTAGCGATACCCTGGCGGGACAAGAAGCTCTCGTCCAGCGAGTACGTCGAGCAGCTATGGCCAGTGGAGTCCTGGAATGAGGCCACCACCCACTCGTCCTCAAGATCAACCACCTCGATGGTCTAAATAAATGTTTTTCTCACTCTCTCCTTGCTAAAATACCAACCAGATGGCGCTCACCTCCTAGGCAGCGTAGGGAGCCTGCATGCAAGCGCTTGCATGTATACGCTCCCTAAGGCAGCGTAACGTGGTGAAAACACCAAAATTTTGACTAATATTTGCCGCCAAATTTAGTGGGTAGCCATTTTGGTCCCCAGTCTTTTTGCTTTTTTGTCACGCTTTGATGCACCCATGTTGTTGTGCGATCTATTAAATTTCTTTAATTTAGTTTTGCAACGATGCGCACACGACACCTGCATACACCTTTAATATACTAGTTACCTTTTCCTTTTATTTTAATACATCAAACTTATTTTTCTATTGCATGTCGTGCGACACATATAAAGCAACAAGTTATACGGCACGATGGCGTGCTCGTGGTCGACGTGTCGTGTACGGCGCTCAGACAAGCTTTATGTCACTGTCTGCTGACGCCAAAGTTTATTAAAAGAAATTAATTAGTTTCACGGTCACCAAGGGTTGCGGGAAACGTGGTTTGTCGGCTGGTCAACACACGGCTCAATCATCCCGCGTCTTCCTTCCTTTTCGCTGTGGCCGTGTCCACGTTTCGCATGAATGCTTTCAGCGAGCGTCGTTGAAAATGGAGCGACGCGGCTTTCGGCAGTGAGACCTAGCGTTGTCAAAGGCGTGCGCACAACCCCTGCGGAGCATTGTGGAGCGTTTCCTGAAGCATTTCAACTTGCTTCACGTGCCTCGCATACACCGCAATGCAAGTGATGCCTGTTCCGTGCGCCACTGCTGCACCGCGTTCACCGCGGCGGCAGCCAGCGTTGGAGTGTAAAAAAACTGGAATCTCGGAGGCAATGTCGGAAGCCGCGGCCCTGAGTGCCACCATTCTAGCGGGCGTGGCCTGCGGCGACAGACAACAGGTGTGCCGCCTCTGATCCCCCTTCTATGCGTCGCATATGTTTCCCTTATACGCTGCCGGGCCACCATACTGAATCTCGCGCAAGGGCTTTGCTTCTGTTAATTCGTCGATGTCCCTCCTGTAGCAGGGCCAAGACTGCTCATCGGTGTGATGGTGGTATCACCAGACACCCTTGAGGAGGCAGCCGTTGCAGACTCAGAGTTAATCAACCACCGATGAATACCTGGAGACGTGCAGCGGCAGCTTGGACTTCCGAGGCCACCCACGCAGACAGACGGAGAAAAGTGTACTGCATTCACCATTTGAGCTTTGTGCTTGACGCACATCCCCCAGATTGAGTGAAAAAAAAAAAACGCTTAACCTTGCACTCGGCCCCGCAACCCTTGAAACAGCGAAACTGGGTGATCGTAGCCCAGCATTTTCTGGAAGTTCGCGCGAACTTTTCATCTTATTACTCATGATGATGTCAATTTCTTTTCGCGCGTCTCGGACTTACGGTCGTCACGGCGCGTTGCATAGCGCAGCTTGCAACACCGACACCACGTTCCCCCGCGTTGCAATGCCGACAACGCGTTCCAGCAGACCCGCTCCGTGAATGCATCTCTCTCTCTCTCTCTCACTCTCATTTTCTTTATCTCTCGCCCGACCATAGCGCGCCAAACCTCTTCTTCGCCTTGCAGAGCACCAGTGAGTGCCAACGCGCCACGTGTGGACGAAGAAGACTACGCTCGAACGCAATCATATGGTTCGCATAAATGCATGTTCTGCAAGTGTGGCTGTATAGCCATTTCTTTATTGTTTGAATAAAGAATAGGCTATGCAGCCGTGCTGGCGGAACAGCCTAGTTGTTACGACTCACGCCTTGGGACCGTGGGGACGCGGGTTCGAATCCCCCTTCGGCAAGAAAGTGTTTTAGGGGCGAAGTTCCGTAGGGTCTAGCCTTGTCCGCCGTCGCGCCGTCGCGCCGTTGTAGCCACGCTAGTACTCACTCTGGTTTGCATGGAGACCGCTAGGGGTGCTGCGGTGCACAAGGGATATATAAGCGCTGTATATACTGTACTCCAATGCTATTCACTGCATTCTTAGAAGAAGTATTCAAGCTCTTAGACTGGGAAGGCTTAGGAGTGAGGATCAACGGCGAATATATCAGCAACCTTCGGTTTGCAGATCACATTGTCCTTTTGAGCAACAATGAAGACGAATTACAGCAAATGATTGAGGACCTTAATCGAGAAAGTGTAAGAATTGGGTTGAAGATGAATATGCAGAAGACAATGTTCAATAGCCTGGCAAGGGAACAAGAATTCAGGATCGCCAGTCAGCCCCTAGAATCTCTAAAGGAGTACGTTTATCTAGGTCAACAGTCCCGTTTACATGAATGCGACAGTGTCGCATCGCATCGCATTCGCGTAAACAGCGGTAATGCGCTAGGAAGGCGCATCGTATTTATGCGCCAGGCGAGGGTAGATTTACGTGCGCTAGTCGACTCTTGTCTGCATGTAAAGGCAGGATCGTCGAGAGCGGAGGCGGGGGCGCCTAACAAGACCTTCGATGACAACCGTGAAGTACTGAGAGGCGACGCTGCTGAGAAGGTAGGATGGAGGCGGGGGCGTCTAACAATACCTTCGATGACAACCGCGAAGACGCTACCGAGAAGCATCCGAGAGCCGAGGGGGGCCTCTAAGGACACCGTCGCTACATGTAAACGGCGTCGCATCGCCTTTCCCAAATGCGCTTGGAAATGCGATGCGCCACTGTCGCATTCATGTAAACGGGGCTAGTTACTCACAGGGGACCCTGATCATGAGAAAGAAATTCACAGAAGAATAAAATTCGGTTGCAGTGCATACTGCAGGCATTGCCAAATCCTGACTGGGAGCTTATCACTGTCATTGAAAAGAAAAGTGTGCAATCATTGCATTCTACCGGTGCTAACATATGGGGCTTTCTAGAAAGGAGGTTAACAAAGAAGCTCGAGAACAAGTTAAGGACCGCACAAAGTGGATCGAACGAAATATCTTAGGAGTAACGTTAAGAGACAGGAAGAGAGCAGTGTGGATTACAGAACAAACGGGGATAGCCGATATTCTAGTTGACATTAAGCGGAAGAAATGGAGCTGTGCAGGCCATGTAATGCGTAGGATGGATAACCGATAGACCATTAGGGTTACAGAATGGATACCAAGAGAAGGGAAGCGCAGTCGAGGTCGGCAGACAGCCAGATGGAATGATGAAGTTAGGAAATTTGCAGGCGCAAGTTAGAATACACTAGCGCAACACAGGGGTAATTGGAGATCGCAGGGAGAGGCCTTCGTCCTGCAGTGGACATAAAATATAGGCTGATGATGATGAGGATACTGTACACATGTACAGTATATATATATATATATATATATATATATATATATATGTGTGTGTGTGTGTGTGTGTGTGTGTGTGTGTGTGTGTGTGTGTGTGTGTGTGTGTGTGTGTGTGTGTGTGTGTGTGTGTGTGTGTGTGTGTGTGTGTGTGTGTGTGTGTGTGTGTGTGTGTAAAGTATATGTACGCCAAGCTCCGTCTTCCGGAGAACGCTTCCGGCGTTTTGCCCGAATGATCCCCCGGTGCTTCGCCCACTCATCATCATTCACTTCGTGGATATGCGATGTTTTTCCTTTCATTTATTACTTCATTACTGCTGATGATAGTTTCTTGACGCCAACCACAAATTACGGCTGGCTTAAACAGCTTCGCTGTTAAAACTTCAGATGTGTCGGCCACTGTTTCTGCCACAAAGGGAGAGAGGGATAGAGTGGAAGGCAGGGAGGTTTAACCAGATGGTAAAATCCGGTTTGTTACCCTGCACTGCGGTAGGGATATAGGAGTTAGAAAAAGGACCGAAAGAGAGAGAGTGAGAAAGAAAAAAAAAGCACATACATAAAAATTAGCAGTGGCTTAGCTCGGCTATGCCTGGACATACGTAGCGTGAGCTAAGTCGGCCACATCGTTCAGAACCGGTAGACCTGGTGGCATCGGTGGGTAACTATACCCATTGGTAACGCTAAAGAGTGGAATCTTCTGCTTAAGGAGAAAGTTCTTGCACGTTGTACAAACCCGCGCCACGGTTTCAGCCGACTGAGGCGCCGCCGCTAAACTCAACGTTTCACGCATGGCACTACTCAGCGGCGTCAAGCCTTTCATGTGCCATAGTCTTTCGCACACGTCGCACACATATCCAAACGGATTGTTTACGAAGTCCGTCTGGAAGGTCCGAGTCGCACTGGCGCTTTCGCTGAGTTTCACAGTATATTCAGTCGATCGGCGAGCCTTGACGTCATCGACGGCGTTTTGTTGTTGCTGCAGGGGTGGTCGGGCACGTCGCTCAGCCTCCTGGCGACGCCGCTTTGCTAGACGTTCGTCCCTTCGCTCCAGTGTCTCCGCAGCACGTTTAGCCTTCTTCTGTTCATTCCTCCTACGCTCAACCGCTAATTGCCAGGCAACTACTTCGGGATCCGATGAGTCAAGCTTCTCCGTTCTTCTGCGCTGTTGAGCAGCATTTGCGCTCTCCTTCTCCATGGCTATACCACACTGGCAAACGCCAGTCAGAAGCGCAGCGGCTCCAGCGCAGTGTCAGACGGCGACTGCACAGCGAGCGCGCGCCGGCGCCAGTGCGTCTACCACGGCTACGACGTCACTCCTCTTGGAATGCGCAGACCGGCGGCGGTGAGTCGCGCGCGGCGGCGGCGGAGTGCGCGAGAGGTGCCGGCTCCGGTGGCTCCGGTGCGCAAGCCGTGTGACATCACTGATCCTTGCGCATGCGCAGCACGGCTCTTGATGTGCCGCGCGAAACGGGCTTGGCTAGGCCAGTGTAGCTAACGCTACAAAAAACGCACACGCCGGAAGGGCGTTCTAATCACAGTCGTTCAGATAGGCCGGTGGTTCGCAAGAAGCGAAGAAGCGCCTGCATGGCCTTCTTCTGTGACGTTAAGTCCACAAAGAGCTCCACCGTATCCATGGGAGATGCATTCGGGGTGATGATGCGCGACAGCCTATGAGCTGCAGCCAAGAGCTTTCCCAGCACATGCAATACCTTGAATTGGTAAGGCACTTGTTTTGATTCTTAGCCTTTGTATTCTCGGAGGAAACGTGTCAAGATCCGTCTTGTCAAACCGGGACACGAGAGGCAGATGGTCCATGTCAATATCGAGTGCGATGCCACGTACAAATTCGTCGAACTTCCAGAGAGGCCAGGTTATAGCCAAACTTTCCTTTTTAGTTTTGCTATACTTCAGTTGTCTTCGTCATTGCTCTTGAGGCAAAAGCTACAGGACGGCGTTCACGTAATAACTGCGTCTGCAGCAGGACCGCCCCTTCTCCAAATGAACTTGAGACGGTGGTGGCATATAATGGATGCTACTTTGCCATACTCCTATTTGATGTCAGTAGCTTCTTCACCTTGCCAAAGGCAGCCTCTTGTTCAAGTTGCCAAGTCCAGCTAGACGACTTGTTGAGGAGGGCACTAATTGGTGCGGTAATGGCAGTGACGTGTGACGGAACCCTGGCGAGATGGTTGACCATTCCAAGCAGACGTCGGGCACCTACAACGTCGTTTGGTGATTCTATGATCCTGACAGCCTGGACCTTACGTGAATCTGGCCTGATACCTTCTGCCGACTGAATGACTCCGAGAAATGGGACTTCAGACACCCCAAATAAACACTTGTTCTGGTTCAGTGGGATCCCGGCCTTGGCAAGGCGAGACAGAACCTGGGTAAGTCGGCCATCATGTTCCTGTCCAGTGCGTGCGCAGATGATTATTTCATCAATAATATTTGCGAGCCCTTCCTGTCCTTCCAATATTCTGGCCATCTGCTTCCGGAAATATTCAGGCGACGAGATAATGCCAAATGGAAGGCGGCAGAAGCAGTATCGACCGAATGGGGTTATAAAAGTTGTGAGCACTTGCGAGTCCGCGGAGAGTTTCATTTGATGGAAACTTGCGGTTGCGTCCAGCTTTGAGAACACCGTTGCGTCACCTATAAGTCCGAGGACTTACTTGCTCAACTGTAGGAAAGGTGTGGCGTTCGCGAAGTACCACTTGGTTGAGCCGAGTTCAGTCGACACAGAAACAGTAGTCTCCTGATGCCTTCGGGACGACCACATGTCTGCAACACGACGGCGCAGGTCTGTCGACGTGGCGAATCACTCCGTCACTATCGAGCTTGTTAAGCTCACGCCTGACAATTTCATGCAACGGGATAGGAATCCGATGACGTACGCTGAGGCAGAATGGAGTGGCATCTGGCTTCAGGGGAATTTTATATTCGTCCTTGACGGTGCCAAGTCCGCGGAAGATTTCAGCGTGCAGTGATGCTTCAGGGACCTGGGGGACTCCGGAAATTTGGACCACCTGGGGTTCTTTATCTAAGTACACGAGTGTTTTCTCATTTCGCCCACATCGAAACCCAGTACAATTAAACAGAAAGGAGTTGCGTGACCACTTCATGATGCTGTAGATTTTATTTTATTCTATAACGTTCGTTTATTTGCATCTACTCACAATTTTGTGACATTGTTAACTCGTAACTAGGTATGTTGTGTAATCAGCAATGAATGTTGTAGCTTGCCTAATGGAACTACTGGAGAATAATGTTATGCCCGGAATGATGAATTTTTGTGCCGCTGATCAACGGGTGAGTGATTTTCGCTCAAATAATTTCTGCAAATATTGTGTAAACAATTAAGAGAACATTTTTTTTATTTCTTCTTCTAGCACGTGTTGCTGTCTGTCTCTGCGGAAGTAAGTTTGATGAATTTGCTCAAGATGTACCTACGATAACTATGTATGTATCTTCTGCTATGTAATGAACCCTGGGCTCTCGTCAAGCTGCTTGACAGTATTTTTGCCCAGGAGTCCCCCCAGTGTAGTTCAGTGTTCTGGAGTTACCACTCCGGAATGGAAATGACTCCGGAATCATTCCACATTTTCGCGACACCAGAACGGAATGGGAATGGAAGTACACGCCTTTTGCCCGGAATGGAATGGCAATAGAATTACGTCTTTTTCCGAAAACAGAGCGCTTTTTTCGTCTACTCGCTGCTTTTTGGCAAAATATGCCAGAGAACCAACCAGCCCACGTTCAAACATTAGTAAGTCAGAGCCTCGAATTTAACAATCAAGCAGTATTTTTGAAATGGCATGGCTGATTACACGCCCGGTGCATTTATAAGCAACGCACCTAAATTGCGATAGAGTGAGTTGCTGCGAAGTTTTTCTCGATTCCTCGCACAACCACGGCTCTATGCCGTAAGTATGGGTCGTGCGGAACTACGGCGGTGGCATACACTCCCCCCCTTACGCCTTGCGATGTTTTTTTACCTCGGCGGCGCCTTCACTTAGGCCGCCTGCTGTCTCCCCACCCTTCACCTCTGTCTCCGCACCCTTCACTTTACGTATTGACGCTGGCGCGATGCTTGTGTTCACTGCAAGCTGTCGCCTACCAGCTTGCGCGCCGTCTCACCTTGTACCCCCACCCCACCAACCATTTTGCAATACTGTCCCCCCTCTCTAGACACACGGACACCTTTGCCCAAAACTCTGTCGACGAAGGTCTGCAGGTCAGCGCAGCACAGTCGTACACGATGAACTGTGTGCTCTCTCCCTCCATACAGAGAGAGAGAGATAAAATAAACTTTTCATAAAATTGGTTCGGCAGGCTGAAATAAAGCTTCTATTTGCACTTTGCACTGCTTGCGACCTTTATTGCAGCATTTAAAGATCACCAGGAGAACTAAGCACTTTTTATGACGTAGTGATTGCCAAAGCACTAGTGGCCAATTGCCCGACGTGTTGTTGTTGTTGTAGAAACATTTATTTCAGCCGGTAAAAATAAAATAAAATAAACGTGTCTGGCCTCCTCTTACTTCAGAAAGCTGCGAGCGACCACTGCTGCTCTAGCCCGGGAGATGAGGCGTTCCTGAGTCTCGAGCTGAGAGCTCGTCAGCCCTCACTCCCACTGCTCCGGTGTGGGGTCATTTCATTATTATCGTTATTTCTTAGCATCTTTTCTTCGCTAGGTTGCTACGACTGGGCACATAATCCGTGTTTGCATCAAAAAGCAAAGAGGGCATCTGGGGGGAACGTACCTTGCTACTCCCTTAATTGCTACTTCTGTAATATCATGCTCAAATTAGTCATGTAGGCCTGAGTACATGTTTTTTCGAAGTCGAAAGCCATAACGCATTCTCTAGGTCCAGCTTTAGTTAGCGAGAGCCAAGGGTCGCCGTAGTGTAAAAGTGTGAGTGATCTGGCAGTTTGTCAAAGGAAAACCGAGACTTAAGTTAGGGTACAAACAAATGCATTATCCCAGCAGATACTGAAGGGAGAAACAAATTATCCCTGCGCATGGGTTCACATTAAGAACCCGACACGAAAGTCGCGAATACTCTATGCACAGCCTGAACTTTATCTCGCGCGCAGTGTAGTGCCTGACGCACGTAAATAAGCTTTGTGACGAGGAAGACATTGCATACCTGCGCACAGGCGAACACAGAAAGTTCTCCTCACACCATCCATGCTTGCGAGGCGCGCTCAGGCAAGCCTTATTGCACTACTGTGCTACAGAGATCTGAAAACATCCTAATTCCTCGGTTAGTAAAGCGAATGTTTGTCGCAGATAGCACCAAAAGAAGAGATTGCGGAGAAGTGTATACGTTCAGTTGCAAATTTCCAGAATCGTTGGTCAGTACGGACAAGCCGCTACTAAAAAATCCAAAAAATAGTGCCCTCTACAAATACAGCATTGCATGCATTGACATTCCCCAGGTTTTCTGCCCAAAAACTTGAACAACAGGGAAATTGATGTCAGGTACTGTTTTATGTAGCTCATGTGAGGGGTTACTGAGCTAGCTGCCGCTATGAATGACTACATACCAAAAAAATGTGTTAGCCCTTGCATAAAGAATAATCTCACCGTTAATGGAGACGACGTAGGGGGTCGTTGGCTTGCGAGTGAATGCCACCAGTGCAGATTGTTCTTATGAGATTTCCATTTTTTGACTGCGAAGGCACACCATTGTCAGAGTAGCAGAGAGAGAGAGAGAAAAAAAAGGCAAAGGAAAGGCAGGGAGGTTAACCAGATGTTATCTCCGGTTGGCTACCCTGTACCGGGGGAGGGGTAAAGGGATGCGAAAGGAGAGAGAGAAAAAATAAGTAAAAGTAAAAAAAAGAAAAGAAAGAAAATCACACACACACACAACACAACCGTTTCTGTGGGCACTGTCACGCAGTCTGCGAAGGCGTTCTCGTGTTTCAAGTCACAATTTGTCACTGAGTCCGGTGTCTTTTAAATAACGCAGCAGTGTCTTCAGGGCGGCTCGCGCCGTTGTTTGTGTAGGCCAGCTAGCAAGGATGTTCTTTACTGTTATTGTGCGTTTGTCCAGCTGATCAATCGTCGCTGGGAGTGCTGCTCTCTGCGGGTTGAAACGAGGGCACTCACAAAGAAGGTGCGCGATTGTTTCGTTGCAACCGCAGAATTCACAAAGTGGGCTATTGGCCATTCCTATAAGAAAGGAGTACGCATTTGAAAATGCTACTCCAAGCGATATACGGACTAAAAGTGTGCAGTCTAGTCGTGGAAGGTTGAATGGAAAACGGAGCTGTAAATTAGGGTCCAGGGCATGAAGGCGTGCTCTTGTGAAATCAGATGAATTCCACTGCACCAATGTTGGCTCACGCGCAAGCGCGGAAAGTATTTTCGCTGCGTCGGCTCTCGAAAGAGGAACGGTAACGCAGTTGACACCATCGTGGGCAGATCGGGCCGCTGCGTCCGCTCGATCATTGCCATGTATGCCACAGTGACTAGGCAACCACTGATATATCGTGCCCTTCACCTACTATGCGATGGTGTACTTGTCTGATCTCTGCGACGAGCTGCTCATGTGATCCATGGCGCAGTACTGATAGTAAACTCTGGAGGGCTGCCTTGGAGTCACAGAAGATTGACCATGGATGGGGCGGTTCTTCCAGAATGAAATGAAGAGCCGCACGGAGGGCTATCAGTTCAACAGATGTCGTTGATGAGACATGTGACGTCTTTAGCTGTATCTTGACAGATCTCGCTGGAATCATTAATGCGGCAGCTGAACTTGTAGGTGTGACTGAGCCATCGACATAAACATGTACGCGGCCACTGTGAAGCTCATGTAAAAGTCCTAATGTGGCCTGTTTCAGGGCAAATGATGGCATGTGGGCTTTCTTCGTGATTGCTGGGATGGTGAGGCGTATGTAAGGTTTGTGCAGGCACCATAACGGCGAGGATGGTCTTGCTGCAGGCATGTAGTTCGGTGGCAACGAGGTACAATTGGCAGCAATTATACGACTGAAGGTTGTGTGTGGCCTTTCTGTAGGTAAAGATGCAAGATGGTGGGGAGGTAGTCGGGCAACGTGCCGAATATGCGCCCTGAGCGCGTCGGTGGCTAAGTACGTTGATACTGGGTGATCTCGCGCTATGACAATCGTTGCCGCCATAGACGCACACTTCGGAAGACCGAGACATGTCCTTAGGGCTTGAGCTTGTAGTCCCTGGAGTACACGCAGGTTTGTTTTGCAAGTGTTGCCTAGCACCGGGAGGCTGTATCTTGCGACACCGAGGAACAAGGCATTATAAAGCTGCAGCATTGACCGTACCGATGTGCCCCATGACTTTCCACGGAGGAATTTGAGAAGATGTGTTATGGTCGTTAAACTCTTCTTTAGGTATGAAACGTGCGGGATCCATGATAGGTCGCGGTCGATAATTACCCCTAAAAAGCGGTGTTTCCGTGCGTTTGCAATTGTTTGCCCATTGACACTTACAGAGTAAGGCATCACTGCCTTCCGAGTGAATGGAACAAAGCAGCATTTCTCTGAAGACAGCTCTAAGTTCTGTTTTCGTAAGAACAGTGATGTTAATGTAGCTGCCTTTTGTAGCCTTGCTCGTACCTGCAGTCGTGTTACAGCAGACGCCCAGATGCAGATATCGTCAGCATAGATTGAGACACCAACGATGTTGGGCAAGCATCTGACTAGGCCAACGAGCACTAAGTTGAATAGTGTCGGGCTCAACACCCCACCTTGTGGTACTCCACGGAATGTTTGGTGGTGAGTCGTGGCGCCATCCTCGGTCATCACGAAGAAATGTCTGTTGGTCAGATAGCTACATAGCCACTGAAAAGTGCGGCCACCAATTGCGGCATCAATCAGAGCCTCTATAATGGCATAATGTGCTACGTTATCGTAGGCGCCTTTTATATCAAGGAACAATGCCGCAGTGAGTCGTTTCAGACGTTTTTGATGTTCAACAAATGTGACCAAATCGATGACAATATCTATGGATGAGCGCCCACGCCGGAAGCCAGCCATAGCATCTGGGTACACATTGTAATTCTCCAGGTACCAGTCCAGGCGCGTCAAAACCATTCTTTCCATTATTTTTCCGATTCAGCTGGCCAGAGCGATGGGCCGGTACGATGACAAATCTAACGGTGATTTACCTGGTTTGAGAAGTGGTACCAAGCGGCTGCATTTCCATTCACGTGGAACCATACCGTTGCGCCAAGACTCGTTGTAATGGTTTAGCAGCATGAGTTGCGCCTTCTGGCCAAGATTGCCGAGCGCCGTATAGGTAACGCCGTCTGGCCCAGGTGAGGAACAGCGCCTGCAAGTCGCCAGGGCCGCTTCAAGCTCCTCTATCGAAAACATGACATCCATACGGGAGTCCCGAGAGGCAGGAGTGACGCATGGTGTAAGTGCACATTGGGGCTGTAAGCCAGCAAGTCTTGAACAAAATTCTTCAGCAATCTCAATCTCTCTGCAACCTTTATGCAAAGCGAGAGATTTGAAAGGAATACGCTGTTGCGGTGATACGCGAAGTCCACGCACGGTCCTCCATATCTGAGATAAGCGCTGACGTGGATCCAACGACTCACAGAATCGTTTCCATTTTTGAGATTGGAGCGTATCGATGCGCCGCTGAATCTTCTTTTGCATTCGCCTCGCCTCTCTGAGATCGTGGATGGATTTAGTTCTCCTGTATCTTCTTTCAGCCCGCCGGCGAATTGCTCATAATCGCTGCAATTCGGCTTCAAATTCTTCATATTTCAGGAAAGGCTGAAAACTGCACGTAGTCTCTTTCATAGCTTTTTTAATTTCGTGTTCCAGACTAGAATGGTTCCCTTCCTGACATATTTCCTCCATGTGTGACCGAAACGTTGACCAGTCAATTCTTTGGAGAGTCGTGGAGGAGTATTTAAATAGTCCCTTGATCTTCAGATACGTTGGAATATGGTCACTGCCATGTGATTCATGTCTGAGAACCATTGCACTTTTCTTTCAAGACGCCGAGAGATCAGGGTCAAATCTAGGCAGCTGCTGTATGTAATCCCTCGTAAATATGTTGGACTACCATCGTTGAGGCAATAAAGGTCGTGCTGTGTTGCAAAAGATGCAAGTCTCTTTCCCCTAGAGTCCATCTTCAAACTCCCCCAAAGCGGATGGTGAGCATTAAAATCTCCGGTGAGGATCGTAGGGCCGGGTGTTGTTGATAACACGTCGTGCAGTCGTTTAGAGTCGAAGCGACTTGAAGGAGCAATGTAGGCAGCGATGAGAGTGAACGTAAGCTCCTTCGTCTTTATGATTAAACAAACGTACTGGTTGGTGTCGTGAGGTGGGATTGGGTGAAACACGTACGTCAGTTCACATCTAATATATACAATGACCTTGCTCACATCACCTCAGGTAGAGGACATGAATGCTTCATATCAAGAGATACGGATGACGTTTTGAATGTTCGGTGCACAAATTACGAGGATGGGAAAACGGTTTTCGAAGACAAAGTGTCTGAAATCTGAAATTCTTGATTTGAGGCCCCGGGCATTCCACTGCGATAGAGATGCTTTCTTGACTTCCTTGTGGAAGGGCAGCGAGGGGCGGGCCATGGTGCTATACGAAGCTTTCAAGCACTGGAGTCAACGTGTCCAGTACTTGCAGTGCCCTTCGAGCAGCCGGAGTATCCATGTTTGTCAGTAGTAGACGCATGACATTCGTGAGCGACTTCAGCATAGCAATCACTTGCGAATCCTTGTCTCGCATGTGGTCAGCTGCAGCGACGTTCGACTGCAAGTGGCGAGTCATGTGCTGTGGCTCTGGTGTTTGGCATGTCTTCGGCAGTGCTGGCCACTCCTCACTTGATGAGGTATCAACAGCATGGCTGCTTTTTCCGCTGACATTCGTGCTCTTATTCGAGACAGATGGAGCAGGAGGCGGCGCTGCAGGACGAGGACTCCCTTGAACCTGAAGAAGATTTCGTGGACTTTCCTTTTCGGGAGCGATGTAGCCTTATTGCAGCAGAAGCCTCTCTGTGTGATGATCCGTCTCTGGCCATTTTCCTCAAGATTTTCTGTTCTTTCTTTAGGCGTGGACAGTCTTTTGAGGATGCATCGTGCGATCATTGACAATTTGTGCACTTGAGCTCCGTTGCACGGCAGTTGTCAGCGTCGTGTTGCTCGGAACATCGGGAGCATACCGTTGAATTTCGGCAGACAGCACTCACGTGTCCAAGCCTTTGACATCTTCTACACTGAAATGGTTTTGGTACGAAAGGCCGTAACACATGACGAAAGCGTCCGACCTTTACGTGTGATGGTAGGCAGTCATCTTTAAACACGAGCCTTACACAGCTCCAGTTGCCAAGGCGCTGAGCTTGCAGTAAGGCAGTACCATCTGTCACAGGTTTGATTAAAATTGGTAGGTCGCTGTCGCTAATCGATGTATCAATATCATAAACCACACCAGCCGTGGTTTCGTAGTCCTGCGGAACGAGGTAGTGGACATTAATGTTGCCCAGGAGCTTTACGGCCATTAAAGCATTGATTGCGCTTCGGTTTTGCACATCAATAGCCAGGACATTCTTTCGATTATTATTCCTGATATCCTTAATCTCTCCTGGGACAAGAGCCTCCAGAGAAACGGAAACCGCTTGTCGATTAAGGCGGTTGAGGTTGTCCACAGGTCTGTCAGGCATAAAGAGAATTGTGTGCGCCGATGGCCTTCGCTGTGGCATGACAGTTGACTTACTTAACGAAGACTGTTGGCTGATGTTTCTTCTCTTGGCCTCGCGGTGTACCACTCTCTCGAAGCCTTCGTCATCTGAGGCATCATCGCTTGAGCAGGAGTACAACACAGTGTCCTCACTGCCGGCTTGACTTGGAGGGCCGTTTCTCTTCCTCGGGCCGGTTCCTGCCGTGGTAGTCACGTCCCGTCGGCGTTCTGTTGACTCCACTTCCATTGCCGTAGCAATGGGAGCGGCATCTCCCATTAAACCACGGGTAACAACCGAATATACTGCAGCGCGAAGGAACAATGATCTGTACAAGAATCACTTCGTCGTCGTCTCCAGAGTAGCATCCTTTTGATGTCTGGCACGTATCTGAACACCTGCCACAGTCGAAGTCCCGACATATATATTATCTGAATAGCAATTACAGTTGGCAGATGTTCGACGAGGCAAATGAATGTGATGTAGAACAGTGGCGCTCTCTCAGAGATTGTCCTGCTTTGTCAAAATGCGAATCGCCGGCGACAACTAATGCGATCGCCCGAGACCAACCAATACAAACGCTCAGAGGGATGTAAATGCTAATACTACACAGTAGGCACAATGTCCGAGCCCATTCCAGCCATCTTGCCCACAGTCGGGGCTTCCGGGTTAAGAACTCGTGCAAGGTTCTGCTCGAGCTCAATGCCTGCTCAAGAACAGGAACAAAACGCTGCAGCAAGGCCGACCGGCTTCCTAAATGTTGTCTTTCACGTACTTCTTTATTGCCGAAGCGTTCCCTGCGATTCTACGTAATTCTGTTTGTTCAAGAAATGTTTCCGAATGATTCATTGATTGTTTCCCAAAACAAAATCTGGGCAATGAATGACACTACAGTTGATGGCCTGGAGCAAATTGCTACAAAGTTGGATTCTTTAAAATGCAAAGAAACCTAAGCATACGAATGTTTTAAACGAACCTGTTCTTGCCTACTCCTATGGGTTCGCTTTCTGCCCGTCACTCGATTTCTTGGCGAATGAACTGGGCCGATTTCTGAGACAATGTAATAGTATATTGGGCCCACCCTAGGGATGGTTTAATCAAAGCTGGGTCAATCCTGGATGCCTTGCAATGGTGAACTGGGGCGATCCTGGAGATGGTGTAAACGAAAATGGACCGATCACAGCGACACTCTTATAGCAAACTGGGCCAATCCTGGAGACAGAGTAATACAAAAATGGGACGATCCTGAAGCTTGTAAAATCGAAAACTTGGAGGATTTCCTACACGGTGCTATCATACAAAAGTGGTGACTTGGTGAGCTAATTCTTACACCAATGCATGATATGTGCCGTCGCAAGGGTCTTAGTGCGGATTATAATCCTTATTATAATCCTGATTGGCTGCAGCCAATCCTGCAGCCCATCCCATCATCATAATTCTAATAATACTACGGCCTTTCAGTCAGTGAGCTGTAGTAGGTGGGCCTGCAACTTTGCGTCTAGTCTGGTTACGGTGTCACTATCTCTCAGTGTAGGGCTAGGAAGGCTCTGCCACACAACCTCGGCGCTTGGAGGGAAAGCAGGAGGAACATTTACAGGACAAAGGACATCTCGGCGGATAGTTCTCCATTGTCGCGTGGATGGGGTGGGCCGCCTCGTGGGTGTGATATGATTGATCATGTGCTTGTTCACGGTGATTGCAGCGTTGAGATCGAATGCAATGTTTCATACTTAACTGTACATAGAGTACTACTCACAATGAAGTCATCCCATGCCAAATCAGCCAGTGTTTTTTCGAACATTTCTGATATAGCTGAAAACATTTGCACATGTTTGTTGGAGTTGAAAACTCGTTCTTTACGCTGATACTTTATTAACAAGAAATGTGTAACATTTAAGCGATAATTTATTTTTCCTGCCAGCTGAGCCGGAAAGGCATCAATCAACATTTTTTGGACGGCACATTGTATATAACTCAGTCGTTGAAATGGTGCGTATGGCAAAACAATAAAATGATGTGACTGCGAAAATAGCCAATATTGCTTATGTTAGAACACTTCTAGTGCTCTTGGCACCGGAAAAAAACCAGTGTATAATGAAGAAATGAAGAGAAGGACATCCCGGCGATCATCATCACGAGGAGAAGGCACGAGATTGGCGTTCGGACACCACCATCTTGTTCTCCCTGCCTACTGTTCCGAGCTGCCGCCTGTTTGTTGGATTCGCCCAATAAACCTCTTTACATTTGGTGGATCGTGCTGGGTACGCACATCGCCGGCACCCTGGAACTCCGATCCCGCACGTTGCACTCGACCATGCCAGCTGACGCTACCCAACCACCGCCACCTCTCCCGGCCACTGTTTGCCCCGGCCTGGTTCGCCAGCGAGACCCCCCGGTCTTTTCGGGTACGGAAGACCAGGACGTCGAGGACTGGCTGTCGTCCTACGAAAAAGTTAGTGGACCCAACAAGTGGGATGACGCTGCTAAGTTGAGTACCGCGAACTTTTACCTGGCTGGCGTGGCGAAGCTGTGGTATACGAACCACGAATCGGAATTTGAGAACTGGTCCGCTTTCAGGGAGGCAATATCTGCCGTTTTCGGTCGCCCTGCCGTGCGGAAGTTACGCGCCGAACAACGGCTGCGCACACGGGCACAGGAACCCAATGAAACTTTTACCGCCTATATTGAGGACATAATCGATCTCTGCAGGCGCGTCGATGCCTCAATGAGCGAAAGTACCAAAATACAGCATATTATGAAGGGTGTCGACGACGATGTTTTTCAAATGCTTCTTGCGAAGTCTCCTGGCACTGTGTCTGAGGTGGTAACCCTGTGCCAGAGCTATGACGAATTGAGAAGGCAGCGAGCTCTCACCCGACGTTCACCTCAGACGTACAACCAACCACTCGCTGCCCTGGACGTCGTGCCTGACCAGTCATACCTTCTCGCACAAATGAAAGACTTTGTGCGTGAGGAGGTGGCCCGTCAGTTGTCTCTCCTGCCGTTTGCTCAACGTCAGGAGCTCCCACAGCAGCAGCAACTGCAGCAACCAATCCCGTTGGCTCCCGTGCTTCGACATGTCATTCAAGAACAGATTTCCGAGGCCACGCCGGTGCCCATTCAGCAGCATCCTGTCGCCGCGCCTCTTAGTTACGCTGAGGTAGTAAAGCGGCAGCAGCTACAACAGCGCTCACCGTTCCGTGGTGTGTCGTATGCTGCAGCCCCGACTCAGCCGTCCGTGACATGGGCTGCTCCCATCAATGCAAATCCCTGGCGAACGCGCGACAACCGGCCGATCTGTTTTGCATGCGGCGGCCCTGGTCATATCGCCCGACACTGCCATCGTCGTGCCCCAGGATACTCAGACGCCCGTTCACCGAACTACATGGATCGTCCCCGCTCTCGTTATGAAAGTCCGGATCCCCAAACAAGCACGTCTCCACGTGACTATCCGCAACCCACGTCTCGTCGCTCACCTTCACCCCGTCGCCGCTCCTTGTCGCCCATGCGTCGTCGACCAGCCCCTGAAAATGAGGGAAACTAGCCCCCGCAGTTCAAGAGGCAAGAACTGCGCTGTCGAAATGCTCAAGTCCTCGAAATTTGCCGTCGAATATTGTCGAAGTTTTTGTTGAAGGCACCCATGCGTATGCTCTTGTCGATACCGGTGCTGCCGTTTCTGTTATAGATGCCAAACTTTGCCGCAAGCTGCGAAAAGTGACTACGCCTCTTGAGATGATGCCCTTACGTACAGCGAATGGAGACCCTGTTCGGCCTATAGCCGCCTGCACTGCTCGACTTATCATTGCTAAAGAACACTATATTGTTGAGTTTATCGTCCTTTCATCCTGCTCGCATGACATCATACTTGGCTGGGACTTTCTATCGTGCAATCACGCCGTTATTGATTGTGCCAGATCTGAACTTGAGCTCTTCCCCTTGTGTGACCCGCCCTACAACCACATTCATCAAGCCGCCCACAAACTAGTCGTAACAGAGGACACAGAAATTCCGCCGACATCAGCTGTTTTGCTCCCAGTGTTCTGCAACAGCATATGTGACGAAGCTGCATTCTTTGAACCATCACGCCTCCTTCTAAGTCGGAAGCCACTTCTTCTGCCTTATTCGACCCTGTCTATTTCGAATGGAACAAGCGCACTCTGCCTCACAAATCCTCTTCCGTATCCCATCCAACTGCTTAAAAGTGAATCCCTTGGATGCGTGCAACCCATTGATATCGGACAGATTTTTCCGTGCAGCAAGATTCCGCTCGACGCGACCTCGACGCCGTCAGTGCTCTTAACCCTTCTGATATACCAGCTGCCGACCTATTCAATTCGTCGATCGCAGACGGACTGTTGCCATCTGAACGCTCTGCTCTTCTCCAGCTGCTCTACCAGTTCCGCGAGTCTTTCGATGTTGCCCAACGTGCCCTTGGCCGAACTTCTACCATTGTTCACTACATCGACACCGGCTCCAACTCACCAGTGCGACAACGTCCGTACCGTGTCTCCACCGCGGAACGTCAAGTTATTACCGACCAGGTTGACGATATGCTTAAACGCGACGTTATTCGCCCTTCACAAAGTCCGTGGGCCTCCCCTGTGGTTCTCGTTAAAAAAAAAGATGGCTCGATTCGCTTCTGCGTGGATTACCGGCGCCTAAACAAGGTCACTCGGAAAGACGTGTACCCTTTGCCCAGAATTGACGATGCCCTTGATTGCTTACAAGGTGCCGAGTTTTTTTCGTCGTTAGATTTGCGTTCCGGGTATTGGCAGGTGCCTTTAGCAGAGGCCGACCGTTCAAAGACAGCCTTCGTCACGCCTGACGGTCTATATGAATTTAATGTCATGCCCTTCGGCCTCTGCAATGCGCCTGCCACCTTCGAGCGCATGATGGACTCGGTTCTGCGGGGTTTGAAGTGGCACATATGTCTCTGCTACCTCGACGACATTGTTGTCTTTGCGCCAGATTTCGCAACCCATCTCGAACGCCTCAACCATGTCCTGACTTGTCTGAAGAACGCTCAGCTCCAACTCAATCTGAAGAAGTGCCATTTTGCTGCGCGAAAACTTACAATTCTCGGTCACGTCGTATCAAAGGACGGTGTACTTCCGGACCCGGCTAAACTACGTGCCGTCACCGACTTTCCCAAACCGACGACTATAAAGCAGTTAAGAAGCTTCGTAGGGTTATGCTCCTACTTTCGCCGGTTTGTGCGCAACTTTGCCTCTATAATTGCGCCTTTGACCCAACTTTTAAGTGGCGCCACCAGTCTCTCGTCGTGGTCTTCTGAGTGTGACCAAGCCTTCTCCACCCTCCGTCGTCTCCTCACGTCACCACCTATACTGCGCCACTACGATCCTAAGGCCGCAACTGAGGTTCACACAGACGCCAGCGGTGTCGGCCTGGGTGCTGTTCTCGCACAACGAAAGCCTGGGTTCACAAAGTATGTCGTCGCATACGCCAGCAGAACGCTCACCAAGGCTGAGTCAAACTATAGCGTCACCGAGAAAGAATGCTTGGCAATAGTCTGGGCGCTTGTCAAGTTCCGCCCATACTTATATGGCCGCACGTTTGATGTAGTTACGGACCATCATGCATTATGTTGGTTGTCTTCGCTGAAGGATCCGTCAGGTCGCCTTGCCCGCTGGGCTCTTCGACTTCAAGAGTTTGATATCCGTGTTATATATCGTTCCGGACGCAAGCATGCCGATGCTGATGCACTGTCGCGGTCACCGCTATCCACCGAAACTGCGTCCATATCCACTATAGACCAACCACTGCCAGCTCTTGACGTCGCCGCCGTGTCCTCTGCACAGCGCCACGATCCATGGATCGCTTCGCTTCTTGACGTTTTATCCGAGGCACCCACCCTTTCGCCCACTCGATTACTGCGACGCCAAGCTTCGCATTTCAGCATTCGTGATGGCCTCTTGTACCGGCGGAACTACTCGCCAGATGGTAGGAAGTGGCTCCTAGTGATCCCCCGAACGCTGCGCTCTACAATCTGCGCGTCCTTTCACTCCGACCCGCAGTGTGCTCACGGCGGTGTCTTCAAGACATATGAACGTTTACGCAAAAGATACTACTGGCGCGGAATGTTTCGCTTTGTCCGCAAGTTCATTCGCGGCTGCCACGAGTGTCAGCGACGCAAAAAACCACCGCATCCTGCCACAGGTTCATTACAGCCCCTTCCGTGCCCAGACGGCCCATTCGACCGCGTTGGAATTGACCTATATGGACCTTTACCTTTGACCACAGCGGGAAACCGATGGGCTATCGTTGCTGTCGACCACCTTACGCGATACGCCGAAACCGCTGCTCTTCCTACGGCGACAGCACAGGACGTCGCCTCCTTCATCCTCAATCGCTTTGTGCTGCGACACGGTCCTCCTCGTGAACTCCTCAGTGACCGTGGCCGCGTATTTCTCTCCGATGTAATTCAAGCACTTCTCCACCAGTGCAATATTGTACATCGGACGTGTACTGCCTACCACCCTCAAACGAACGGTCTGACTGAGCGGTTTAATCGGACACTGGGCGACATGCTTGCGACACATGTCGCATCTGATCAAACGAACTGGGACCTGGTTCTTCCATTTGCGACATACGCGTATAACACCGCTACGCAAGTCACAACCGGTTTTTCCCCTTTCTTCCTTCTGTACGGTCGCCAGCCGTCGCACACAATCGACACGTTGCTGCCATACGCACCAGATGCCTCAGAGTACACGCCCGTGTCGGAAGCCGCCCGTTACGCTGAAGATTGCCGACAACTAGCCAAGCGCTTTACTACGGCCGACCAACAACGCCAGAAAAACGCCCGCGATGACGACCGCCCTCCTGTCGCACCATTCGCTCCTGGTGCACTTGTCTGGCTTCATGTACCGCCCTGCGCTCCTGGCTTGTCACCCAAACTGCTTTCCAATTATCATGGTCCCTACCGCGTCGTCGAGCGTACCTCTCCCGTAAACTACGTCATTGAACCTCTTACGCCGCCCGGCGACCGTCGTCGACGTGGACGTGATGTTGTTCACGTAGACCGCCTCAAGCCGTACTTCGACCCTCTTGTCCCCACCTGTTAGATCGCCAGGATGGCTCCTCCTTTCTCGACGGGGGCAATTATAATGAAGAAATGAAGAGAAGGACATCCCGGCGATCATCATCACGAGGAGAAGGCACGAGATTGGCGTTCGGACACCACCATCTTGTTCTCCCTGCCTACTGTTCCGAGCTGCCGCCTGTTTGTTGGATTCGCCCAATAAACCTCTTTACAAGTGAAATTGCAAAGTTTGAATTTCTTTCTAGGAACGCAGGAAAATTCCGAAACCTCAAGATAAATATAGAATGGTAGCCCTATTGAGATAGTATAACCTAAAATATTTGAAGCTTAGAAGATTCATACGATTGCCTGAAAAATAACTGTAGAATTCAAATGTTTTGCATGAAGCTTCGTGTTCAAGGTCAAAAAGTAGCTTTAGTGATAGGCTTAATAATATATGTGACATATCATTAGATAGCTCTACTTATCTTCTATTTATTTAAGGAGTTACAAAAAGAAATTATTTTATACCGTGGAGGCTTGGGCTGGTCGCTACATACTCGACAGGGGAACAGCGCAAGAAAACGAACGACAAGAATGGAAACACACACCAGCGCTGACTGACGACAGAATCTTTATTAAGAAAGGAACACAAATATACACCTGAAGAAAACAATGGTATATCAAGACACTGATTATATTTCCCCAGAATTATTGCGGTTGTTAAGAAATGTTAGTTCTGCCTCAGTCAAGGACTAAGAACTTGCTGGCGGAAGACGCACCATTCTTTGCGATAGCAGCAGCCTCAAATATTTCACGTGCACAAGCGTCACTCTAGGGTTTGCGGATCGCGCACCATGAAAAGTCAAGCCTCGGAGTAACGCAAACATCACATTCACTGTATTGTAAGGCCAATTTGCTGCCCGTACCGGAGCGAGGACTGCAGGCGTGCTCTCTTAAACGTTCGTTTAAACAACGGCCAGTCTGTCCAATGCAGGAGCGTCGTTGTTTAAACAAACGTTTAAGAAAGCACGCCTGCAGCTTTCAGACGTGGAGAACAATAATACGGTGCTTCTAAGAGGACCTGCTAAGTGCGATGGTGGCGCCATGACACCAACTGTAAAATGGATATTTCGGCTGGTGCTGTTAAATTTTGAAAATATATGGTTGGCCTAGGGTGGGCGCCGGGCAGAAGTGTATATAGGACAACACCGAAATGATGAGTTCGAATATATTAGTCTTTCTCGATAAACTCCTGAAGGATGGTGATATGTCGCGCGCCTAGGCGATAAGGCGTCGCAGCTAGGCATGCGCTGTGGTGGCGGCGCTGCGTTATCACCTTTTGGTTGTGCTTAAAAGCAGCCGGCATTCAAGCTGGCGTGTGCTTTCATTACTATAACATTGAACCGGGCAGTTCGCCCGTTGCTGTTAAGTTGATGGCTAAAAAAGTTGTCGCAGTTTCACCTTAAAGGCGAAGCATCAATTGCGATAGCAAATTTGTAGAGAGCTATACGGAGTAATGATAGTAGCTTAATCAGCTGTATAAACTTGGACATGCAGCAGCACCGGCAACACAGCAGAACTGTTGTCGACGCCGTCGGCGTTTCGCCCGCGTTCGCACAAAATGCGTGCGGCGTTGGTGACTGTTGCCGGAGCCTCTGATATACATAGGCACTTGGTGCCGCAGCTAAACGTCGCCTCCCCCCCCCCCCCCCCCCCCCCGGCCTTTCGCGCGTCGGAAGAGGGCGCGTTTGCTCTACATATATGGTGATTGTAAAGGAGGAAAGAGACAGAGACGCCTACTTCTGCAACCCTTAAGGGAGCATGGCGCAGAACGCGTGTTTGTTCTCCGCCGTGCGTTCACTCCCCGTGAAAGCGCGCGTCCCTCGCGCTCTTTCACTCGCACATACAGCGTTCGGCGGCGCGCGGCGACGATTTCATCTCCATTGACGTCATACGGAACCTGACGGCGACGGCGACGCCGACGGCAGAAATCTGCTTTGGAGTGTCCATATAATTGCTATCGCAATAATAAAGCCGTATTGTTTTCGCTCCACCGTTGCGCTGTCCTTCCGTCAGACACGACAGATGGTTAATTTTCGCAGGCGTAGTGAATTTGTAAAAGTGCACTTATAAGAAACGGCAGGTTAAATATTTCACGTCAGGCGAATTTCGAATATTCCCATGAACAATTCATAAACGCTAAAAACTATTCTTTTATCCGCCATATCTCATTTCATATGCATATCATTTCTTTTTAACATTGTAATAGAGCCATTGGTTTCTTGCAGGTAGCCTTTTCCTGCGCTATAAAAACGCTCATCATTTTTAAAATGTTCTCGAAACAAACCTGCCAACAAATCTGCTCGCTGATTGAGCTCCTCGGGAGCTGCATTATCAGATAAGCGCGAGGCTATCTTTGACACTGTGCAGATTTCTAAATCGATTCGTTCTTTCCCTAGCCTCCCGGGTTTGGCATGGCTGTTGCTGCTGCTGCTAGGTTGGTCGGTATCTCAGCTGATATATTTGTGGACGCACATATAAAGGTTACAAGAGCGCTGAATTCAAGACCAGCGGCCAGGTTTATAAAACTCCTGTATACGGACGAACCATTCAGTGCTAGTAATGGTACCTATGTTCTGCGTTATAAAAATAAATCCCTTATTAAACTTCACTTTATAATGTCAGCTCACAGCTATCGCTGAAGAACATCGATGTGGTAATGAATCAGCGCATTCTATTCAACTGATTCTTTGAATTACTCGATTTCTTGATTTACTTGATTTACTTTTTGAGGCATTTGGTTTGAGCCACTGGGTGTGTGCCCGTTTATGGGCAATCCTCCAGAATGACGATGTCGCACTGTGACACAAAAGATACAGAATAGTCAGACGTAGCTAGATACGTATCACACTTTTCTGTGCATACATTTACCTTTACCTATACACGCACCATACGTCGTCGTCGGCCTCGTAATACCGCTGCATAGACATTTCACATTGTGCATACGCCTGAATTTGTGTTTACATTTCGGCATAGCGTGTGAGCAGTGAAGTGCATGCATAAGCTTAAAAGTTGCATGAGAATAAAGGCGTGACCTTTGTGGTAGATAAACACAAACATTCCATAAGATTACACATGTCATAGGATGAAAGTAAACACAACTGTACGCATCGCCGTTAGCTGTAAAGCTTCAGAATAGTGTTTGCCTGAGCTCGTTGGTTGCACATAGTACAAATGGTTTTCAGCAGAACGTATGGACATGGACACAAATGGACGACGACACACGCTGTACTAGCAACTGAATGTTTGTTCTTGGTATCCCACACCTTTTATAGCACAAGACAGCCAATGCTTTTTCCTTTTGTCATACCGGTTATCCGTCTTCCAGAGCGAAATGTCGTCTTTGCGCAAGTAGTTTTTTTCTTTTTCTGTTAGTAGTATCGATGGTGTACTGATGCATGATTGCCCGCTTCTGTCAATGGCCATGGCTCCTAAAATTTGGCGCGTCAGCTTGTCTTTACTTTTTTCTAAAACCTGTATGTCGTAAAGTTGTACGCTGCAATGGTGCTGGCGGTGATGAAAAGCGAGATGCCCAGCGCAGATTTCTTCTAAAGATGCTGCATGCTCTCTGTCCTGTCATTGAGGCACCTGCCTGTTTGTTCTATATATCTTCGGCCACATGATAAAGGTATATCATATATCACCCCTGTCTTGCAGGTAGTGTACTTCTTCTGGTGGTTGATTGTGCACTGCTTATTTTTCTGGCCATTGTTGACTCGCGCACACATTGGATATACCTTGTTTGGTGCTGAACATACAACCGTGACGCCTTCCTTTCCGGCTGTCTTCTTTAGCTTATGGGTTAGGCCGTGTATATGAGGCACAACAGCGACCTTCTGTCTTTTCTGATGACTCTTTTCTTCTTCTTGAGGCTTGCTGTTCAGGAGTTTCATCTTCTTTAGCAATCCTTCGGCGACAGCTGTAAGCAGGCCTTTCGGATAGCCAGCGTTGTTGAGCCTGGTTACCTGGCGCATGAAGCTTTCTTCCATGAGGTGATGACACGACTTCTTTAGGGCGGCTTGTAGCACTGTGGTCACTGATGGCTCGTTTAACATTCCTAGAATGGTCGGAATCGTATGGCAGGAACCCGTTGCAACAGTGGGTCTCGTGCTTCCAGCATGTGTGCGGCGTTTCGAAGGTGATGGCCAAATCAAGAAACCTAATTATTTTTCCTTCTGGCATTTCAAGGGTGAAGTTTAAATCCGAACATGCTTCATGGAAAGTATTCAGGACACCTTCCCTGCACTTGGTTAACTGTGGTTCATCAACTGTTTTGCATAACACGAGGAAATCATCCACATAGCGAAATATTGTTAGAACGTGGTTGTCTTTCAAAGCATCCTCAATTCTTCTGCCAACTGCTGCGAGGAACAGGTCACACAAGTACGGTGCGACTCGTGAGCCGATGCACACTCCACATCTTTGAATGTAGTGCTGTTCTCCAACACAAATGACAGTGGCATTAAGATGGGAGGACAAAAGCTCGAGGAAGGTGTCCAAGGGAACGCCAGCACTATTCTGGAATGGCACAATGCCTTTCTCCTCGATTGTTGCTCGTAGCACTGCCAACATACCTGGATGGGGAATTTAGTAGTACATATCTTCTGATACTTTCTGATTCTCTTCATGCATATAATATACTTTCTGATTCTCTTCGGTGATCACTGCGATTGTTTTCAATGAAATACCACATGGTGTTTCTATATATTTAAGAGTACCACATAACTTAAACCACTGGTTAACCGTCTCGGAAGGCATTTGAATTGAACAATACAAGCTTTGTTTGAAAAAAAAGTCGTTATTTCCGCTCGCTCAGGCTATCTTTCCTGTTTATGGCTAACGATGGTAGGAATGAATGGCGAGCTTTCGGATATGTTAACCTCGTACTGAGGGAGTAATTCAACTTGTGCAGGCGACAATGGTCTACGGGGACATGTTCATATTAAACGTACGAAACAGGCAGACCTCCTTCACTATTGGTAGCACTATTTCTTAGCAAGCACACCATATGGCATAAATTGCTTGATGTTTGTTTCATGGCTGCGTAAGTAAGCTTTAACTCCTTCCCTGATCTGCCCGATGTTTGATTGTTATTTTATCCCCATAAGTGTGATAGGAAAGCATACCTATGCCTCAGTCACCAGCCTGTCTTCTTTTTTTGTTTTTGTGCAGCTCCTACAGTATAGCTACATAGGCACATTCGTTTATGGTATGCTTTGGACTCGATAACAAGTTCAAACTGAAATCTCCCACGTGGGTACTGATTTTGTGGGTTGCACTAAGACGCAACAACTGCGGTTTCGATTTTTTTCCTTTCAACATATGCACTTCTAAAGATGTTCTTTTTGATTTGTCATAAATGTGGGCCACCAGTCCAACACTCTTTACACGTGGGGAATTTCGAGCTCATACAACCTCACGCTATGCTGCAACGCTCGCGTGCGCAAAGCGCACAATGCACCGACTCAACATATATATCAGATTGCATTCAAAATGATACTTGGTGCGTGAGTATACACATAGAGACGATACGCTTTACGGTCTTTTCAAAAAACAAAAAAAAAAAAAAAAAACGCTTTTCACGGATGAAACGGTGGGCGCTGTTCGGTTGCAGGGACTCACGATATCGAAACAATTAAGCTTCCTGAAGGCTATTCTCTCAAATTTCGTGTCCAGCAGCAATAAAACATGAATGACAGTGGCGTCTGTGCATTCAGGCCAGTGCAAGATGCGTCCGTTACTCCAATCGCGGAAGTGGCAAGTTTCACCCCCGCAGTTTCATCCCGTCCTCGGAAAAGTTCGTCCGGCCAGCGCCAAGGACGCGCTGAATCAAAAGAAGCGTACGTCCGTGCTATCAAGGAAGCATTTTGTCCCCTGCAAGCAGAGATGTTTCTCTTCCGCTCGGCGCGGTATGGTCCACAAAATGCGCCGCGGTGCAGCCAAGTATGTCGTTTCTTTGTGTATACACCCTCTTCGAAGCCTGTTGTACAATGTCTTCACGGGCATCTCTCGCGGGTCCCCGGAAAGGGGCGGGCGGGAGGGTGAGGGGAACTAGGTAGATCTAGTGCTCCCGCGCCCCCCCCCCTCCCCTTCCCAGTGAGGGGCAGGTCTTTTGTCAGCCAGCTGTACGGCTCGCTGACCAGGTGTGAGGTTTCGATAGAGCGTGGCAACACGTCTTCCGGAAAGGCAGCTCTTAGCCTCCTCCTACATGCAGTCAGATATGCGCACACATACACGCACGCACACGACGCTAGGCCAGTTATGGCTTGCTGAGCGACGTGATGCCTGACGCTGCTGCTCCCGTTTACCAGCGGGTCCGATGACGCCGCGGCGACCATGTCGCGCGTGGTGAGACCAACCACGCCTTCCGCGCGCCGTCGTCTCGGAGTGCGATGCATCGCGGCGTTGCTGCGGTGGCGACATGTCTTTTCGCACGCCGCGTCACCCTCTCCGGTCGGAAGGGTCGGCGAGTAGCACTGCTTTCCTTTGCCTGACCCGTGGCGTCGTGCGATCTCATTAGCGCGCCAGTTAGTCCCGACTCTTAAGCTAACGCGCCGTCCCGTCTACACCGCTGGTCTCGCCTGTCCTGCGTACCCACTTGGACAGGTTTACTTCGCCTCTGGTTCAAGGACAGCCGTAAGGTAAGCTCGCCGCCAAGTATGTCCACGTTCCAGGCACATTTTTTGGAGATGTATTGCAAACTCGCTTTTAATTCCGAACAACAGCGTTCAGCGTCTGCATCTTGCATTGATACTTATTTTTATATTTTCACCGGGAATGTGCTACGGACGTACTCGTCATAGACGCTAGCAATGACGTGACTATTTCTCTTTTATCGTGGTGTTCAAGTCCTCTTCATCATTGCGTGATTAGTGCAGCATTAATTCGTACCGATTGCTTCTGTTCTCTTCCCTCCTGATGTACGAGTAGTCAGCAAATCAATTCAGCATTTCCTTTTACCTCAAAGCATGGTCACCCACGTTGCGTGAATTGCCAAAGGGTGCAACGTTGCGCCAATTAGTTAATAATAGAAAGCATGAGAATAGCTCAATAAACGAGGACGTGTGGTGCCCTTGACTCGGCCCAGGTTTCGTGCGCTGTTCCCCCGATTACCATGAATGTAGCGCTTCACAAGAGAGCTTACTAAACTTGTAATAATAGGAATGACCACAATTCAGTTAAGCTCTATTGACTTCGTGGATCTCCACTGTTACCGATAGAGAGCACGAGGAACGGCCAAAACTGACAGTGATAACGACGGTTACATGGTTGATAGAATGGTGTGTGACGAGAGTGACGCATAGGATGAGGAATTCTTATGATAACGACATGACGACGTCCGTAATTGTATTATGAATACTTCTCGCATATAGGTGAATCAATGATGATAAACAAGGTTTGTCTGCCGGTCCTCCCCTTCATTAATGGCCGCATGGAATCTCTTAACTCGCTACTGATGATTGTTATGATAAATATATTCATAACAATGGCCACGATACACATGGGTAAACGATAAACCCTTATAACTTTCGGCGATGCGAGGTGCTTAATAAACGTGCGGAGCCTGCAATGTCAGAAAGAGTATACTGTATGTGCACAGTCTACGTATAACACGTAGAGTCACCACACCACAAAACGCTTCCGTCTTAATTCCGGCCTGGAATTAGCGTGAAGATTTCAAAACAACTGCGTTTTCTATTTATTTTACATTCATTTGTATTGCAGGCCTTCTAATCGTGTTCAAGTCAAAATTAAGCTTTGAAGGCTTCGCTGATTCCGCGACGTTCTGCAGTTGGCAACGAAGTGATTTCTGCAGGGACGGGGCTGGCGCGATTCTGTCATCAGCAGGAAGCTCCGGTTTTCCTTTACTCCATTTCATATACTCTAGAATAGATTTATTCCTAGTTCAATATCTCGCGAGAATGTGTCCTCAGTCGGTCGGGTGCAGCCTATGTTTAAGAAAAATCAATAGTGAAAGACATCCGCTAACTTGAGCGATTGCTCCGGCTCTCAACTCACTTATTGCGACAGCAGCAAGCTCTCGCAGCGGACACCGACATCTATATACTCAAGAACTTCCTTCTGACGCAGACAACGTCGTTATCGTCCGCTAAGGTATCGCGTGTTGCGGGCTGAAATGCCTGGACAGACGCCACCACTGCATTTGAGGGGGTACGAACTTTGTACGAATTACCGAACGCCAAAGCTGCCGGATAGAGCAGGGATTATCGCGTGCATGGCGCCATCCCGTCTTGCTCATGGCCACGGAGTACTTGCCCAAGGACTTGCATATTGTCGCAGGGGCATGAGTTCGTTTCCCAGTGGCGGAGGTGGGTAATGATTTCGCTTTCCTTCTACCCTTGGCAAGAATAAAGCTTACGGCGAAGAAGCATTCTGACGACAACACAACAACGGCACGATAACGACGTTGCCGACGATGGCCGTCGGCGTAATGTAATGGGCGGACAAACGAGAGGGCGCAGCTAACCCTAGTCTCAAGCTTCTAACTGCTGCCGCCGTAAGACGGCATAAAACAATATTATCGACACATCATAGCATGAACTCGCTACTCTTAGTTATGGATGTATAACTAGCTAGCGCTGTCTATATACCTCTGCGCGAACCCTTTCCGCGTGAGGATTGTGGGACCGTGTCGTGGAGAATAGGGATATTAGAATCTCTGTCACTTTGGGGTTAGTGCTTTCTCAAGATGACTCGCATTTTATCGCGGTAAATGACAGCTTCTGTCGGCATGTTTCTACGTACAAGATACGAATAGGACGCACATCGCTTCGAGGTAGAACAGTAACGCGCAGCATGTTCCGTGTGCTTGGCCGAACATTCAGGGCATTTCCCGTGGAGCTCCGGGCATTCCCCCGCCAACATTAGGAGCTAGCGCAATAATGAATGCACGAGATAGGTCACAGGACGATGAAACAACAGCGAGGACTAATGAACTATTTAATGAACAGTGACGGCTGATAAAAGTGTTTCTTGCTCGACCACGAGCCTAGGGAAAGGAAAACACAAGCGCACTACTGTAAATAAATTCAGCCTACAGTTGGCTATGCCTTTTAGATGAGCGAATATGGAAAAGTGAGGACATAAATGGGTGAAAGAAGTTGCTGAAGTTGTTCTATTAGGACATTCAAAGCCGAATGCAAAAAGGGAAATGATGACCTAAAATCCCGTAAACAAGTACACTGCGTCATACCGGTGGAGTTGGTAAATTGGAAAACGTCTTTCATTTAGGAGAACCCCTGGACTACCTACGTCACTAATAGTAAACACAATTCCAGGCTAGAGGCCTCTTTTGACTAGATCTTCAATCGTTTCTGTTGTTGCCTCGTTTCTGGTTTTCAAGTAAATTCGGCAGGTGCGCTCTTGCTTCTTCTCGACCAAATTGACATCACTCAACAGGGTCTGGAATATTTTTGTGGGTTCAAATAGAGGAACAAAGCAGTTGTCATTGCCATTTAATTAGAAAGGTGGTGTTAAATATAGTGAACCGGTGATATCAACAAATGGTATATCAACTAACTTAAAGTGGCAGCATGCTGATCACGCGGTCGCAGCTTCGATTCCCGACTGCAGCGGCGACATTTCGATTCAGGTGGAATGTAGAAACGGTCTGATTCAGCAGAAATCAAAGAAAGCAAAACGGCCAAATATATTCCGAACTTCGTCACTACAATATGCCA
Organism: Dermacentor silvarum; assembly: GCF_013339745.2. NCBI lineage: Eukaryota > Metazoa > Arthropoda > Arachnida > Ixodida > Ixodidae > Dermacentor > Dermacentor silvarum. The sequence goes on along the minus strand of NC_051155.1, from coordinate 99,115,784 downwards.
GTGTTGCTTTCGAGTTTTGCAGCGGCTAGACCGGTCGATTACATAACCTTTATATACATCTCACTGGCCCAGCTACAAAGCTAGCCAAAGGAAGTCTGTAAAACCAAGGTAGCGAGCACGGGAAGCCAGTGAATTTCATTAGCACCGGGCCGCCAGTTTCCTTATTTATTACAGGCTGCAGGCCTAACAAGGGCCCAATAAGAATGTACAAAAAATAGGCAAACAAACAAGCAACAAAGAATTAAAAAAACAATTAATCATTGAATTGTAAGGCCAGATTACAGAATGCGAACATTTGGTGTATTTGACAAGCCATTCCATTTTCTTATCGTCCTCGCTAAAAAAGAAAGACAAAAAAAATTTGCGTAGCTAGCACTGTAGGCGCAATGCCAAAGAGACAGCGTAGCTGGTGGGAACCTAGCTAGTCCTGGCTTTTGGGCTAGGCTAAGCACTACCAAATCATCCTCAGCATTTCCCGAAATTTATTGAATAATGATCGATTATCGATTAGCTATTCATTGACTATCGATTAGATATCGCAAGGTATTGGCCACGTATTCGGGCTAGGCTGAGAACTACCACCCCCGCGTTTTGCCTAATTTATTGATTATTGATCGATTATTGAATAGATACTGATTGGCTATTGATTCGCTATCGCAAGGCACTGGCCACGTTTTTGGGCTGGGCTAAGCACTACCAAGTCATCCCCTGCATTTTCCGAAATTTCTTGATTATTGATTGATCATCGATGAACTATTGATTGGCTATCGATTGCATATCGATGACTGACTAAGGTTAAGGAGTCCCAACCATGCTTAGCTAGACTTAGCCAGGCTCAGCGAGTTCACAGGGGTATGTGCCATTGCGCTTGAACCCTTTCAGCACTGCCGCCAGGATAGGCCTACATTTTCTGTCTACGACCGACAGATATTACGCTCAGCATAAACAGATCCGCTGTTAAAAAGTAGGAAACAAAGAACAAGGAAAATATATACTTGAGCGAAGCGGCTCTGGCGAAGTGTGGTAACAGAGAATAGCCCCAAGGCCGGCGCTTCTAAGAGAGAAAGCTACGCAAAAGCATCGAATTAAACTTGTTCATCTCTCTAGAGGAACTATGCATTGAAGCAGTGACATCTCCATGTGCACACAGGCTTACCGCCGCCGAGTGCCAGCGCACCACAAAAACCGTGCAGCGGCCGGGCCGCCATGGGACCCCAGTCTTCAGGGGGTTTCCTCTGGCTGACCTTTCTGGCCCTGGTCGTGGTCACGCTGCCAGCGGAAGTGCTGCCCGCCTCCCGAAGAAAGTCTTCTTCGTCCAAGAAGGCCACCTACTACTACTACCAACCGCACGAGTACCGCGGTCACTGGTACCACCACTGGCCAGACACCCTCACTAGGCGCTCATTCGGCTCCTGGGAGGACACGTACGACGACTGGCTCCCATGGAAGGGTGTCAAGTACGTTTCACATAGGGATGAGCAACCTCTCTTATGCAAACTTCACACTAATGTCACACGTGCAATCACAAATGCTGTCCAATAGGTTACATCAAAACCAATTTACAGGCATCAATTTATAGGAGCGGACAGTAATCCTATGAAACCATGGAACATTAGACCCAGTGACGGAGAGAAAGCGAGAAAATTGTGATGTGAGCAAAAATGCTCCGCTAGGGGGGGGGGGGGGGGGGGATAGAAAAGAGTTGGGGAGAGAAAGAGCGCAGTGACCAGGCCGCTGCCTATCTCTGTCATCCACTGGCCTCAGTGACCGATTGCAGGCATGACGGCCAACCCCAAGTGTCCGCATTGCTAGTACCTTCTCCCTCCCTCTCCTTCCTCTCTTTTCATCTCTTAATTCCCCTTCCCCCTGCGTATAGTACCCAACCGGACGTGACCTCCCTACCTTTCCTTCCTTCCTTCCTTCATTCCTTCCTTCTTTTCCTTCTTCTCCTCCTAGCGAGCCGTACACGTTTACAAATCGCCCGTGTAAGGGGCGGGGAAAATGTAACAATGTATGCACGTGTTGTGTCAGTGTGGTTCCGGTAATTTTATTCGTCAAGAGCGAGTCCTTAAACACGGTAATGATTAGAGGCCAGATCTTTAGGCATTAAAAAAGCGCGTTTTAGGCGCCATAAAATAGGCAGGCAAAACAGCGTTTTAGGCCTCCAACGTCATAAATGTAAGCACAATAAATTTTTACATAAATGCAAATAATTTCAAACGAAGACGTGCGCGGCCAACATCTACGACAGGAAAAACAAGAAATGTTATTGTCTATGATGGCACGAAGGCACCAACAGTTGAACATAGCCGTGAAATTGTCCCACAAAACTGCTGGACTAATGACGATCAATTAGCTTCATTCAATAAGCACACTGCTCATATTCATGTTCAATGGCCACTGTACTCGAGCGTCGTATATAGTGAAACAGGCACGAAAAAGAATACTTGAAAGCTTGGAATTATGATTAAAAAAACCAATACTTTATGTCTGCCTGACGCAATTTAATTAAGACACAATAAAAACAGACAAATAACAAATGCAAGAGAGACTGCGACTTCATGTTCTTACACGAGGACTGTTAGCAACTCTTCGCAATTCTCTCATATACAGTGACATTATATGAATTGTACAGGCCAGACGTCCCAACACTGCCAAATACACTTCCGCCTATTTGAAGAAATATGTTTGGAGAGCACGCGGGACGTAGTCTAAGAATCACTGTAAAAATTGTGGAAACAATTGCAAAGTGCCACCATCTCCTGATTTTCGGATTCAAAATTGTGCCTCTTGTCACTGAGAATGATCTCGTACGCTGAGAAGGAACACTCGACAGCGGTGAATACCTTAAAAAAGTAAATTACAAGCAAAACAAAAGCCGCGTGCGCATCACATTTTTCTTCCTTATTATGCTCTTCACTATCCTTTCCCCTGACGGCTCTCCGCGGTTTCGCATTCGCCAACCGCTCGCGCCATGTCAGCGCGGCGGGGTATGCTGGCCGGAGCGTCTCATTTCAGAGCTGCTAGCAGTTGTTTTCCGGGAGTTGGTTGAACTAATGGACTAGGTTGAACCCCATAGAGTTCTGAACAGTCAATGTTGCCCGGTAACATCAATAACGGTCTCTAACTGCACTCGAAAGCGAAACTTGAGGCTAAATAATGTTCATATAGGCGCCGATATTGAAAATAGGCATTTATAGGCATGATAGGCACAAACGCCAAAATAGGCATTTATAGGCACTATAAAAACACTTTAAAAGCCCTTCTTAACCTCTAATTCATGCTCATATATCAAAGTGAGGCGAAAAGGAGCGCAAGGAACAAAAAAGGCATTTGTCTAAAATCCGGTCTTTAGTAATGATAACGACCACCACGACGACCTCAGTATCTGTGGCATATTCCCACCGCGAGGAATCTCCCACAGATCAGGCCGTGGAACGAAACTGCCACGTGAGTCATTAGTGCCGGTGTAGCTTCTTTTTTCTATTTCTTTATTGCTTAACACCGATCTTTTTTTTTTTCAACAACGACAATTCAGCACTATAGGTAATAGAACAGAACAGAAATGTATATAAACTGTAAACACCAGCAAGAAGGTGTATGGGAAAGTAGTTCAATTTTTTTTCTATGTATCAGATCATTTCACATGGACAGTTGTTATTTTAGGCGCTCTATAAAACTAAAAATGTTTAATACCAGAAGAAAAATACAAGCACAGAAAACGAATGCGACAGGTCAAAGGCTTAATTTCGTATCTTTCCATGTTTACTTTTTTTTTTTCTTCTGCATTACGCATGCCCCTGCACAATCCGTTATGTTCACGGGAGGGCATGCACTGTTGCTGTTTAATCAATGAATCAATTTTTTGGTGTTTAATGACGTTGAATGTGAATGTATTGCACACAGTCTTAATGTTATGTTCGTCCTTTTCGCGGCAGCAATGTATTTATATTGATGGCATCCCCCTAACTATAATGTCGTTGGTGGAAGTCAAAATCTGAATAAATAAAATGAAAAATATTCTTCACATTCGGCGAACGTAATGATTTGTGTTGTGTGAACACATTCGCAATGAGGACGCGCTCTCTTTGAGCTGCAACTTGCTCCAAACTCGTGCTCTACAAAGTTCTCTGTGAACTTCGCAGCACCCGAAGTCGTAGCCCCTTGTTTAAGTCGCTTCTTGTTAACGTCGTTTACTTGGTGCAACGACAACACGGGCACGCAACACATGTATGTCTTAGCGCACACATATTACAAGTTAGGGTTTACTGGGAAAGCGATGAACTCGTTATCTTGGCACGGGTTCTAGTCTATCTGTTTTTCGCATAATCTGTCGTCGTTCCACGTTTTCTTTTTTTTTTTCTGTAACGCGGCATATCAACACATCCAGAATTTCCCTGGGCTAAGCTTTTAATCTAGACGCTGCATCATTGCTTCTTTTGCAGGGCTAGCTGACTGGTTCGCGTGTATTAAGCCAGCCTCGCAGGTATAGGGCTTACCGTGGGCAAAAACACGCGGCGCGCATCATGAACGCCATGCCGCCTTTATGCATTCCCAGCGCTACGAACAGCGGCGCATTGCGACACGCTGGAAACAGGCGAGGCGTGTCGCACCATTAGAACTGCCTATCGCCCTACAAATGTCGTTTTGATGAAAATAAATCACCGAGTTCCTGCAAGAGATTTGCTTTCTGTGCGAAAACGTCACATGTGCATGGAGAGAGCCGTGCTAAATGCCAGGCTAACGGCTCTCTATACTCATTTATTATTCTTTCATTATACAGAATGGACATTCTACCTTCGAGATTTGTTGTACACGCGGTATCTCATGTTCCCTATTAAAGAAAGAGTGAGGCAGGAACTAGTTGTACGCATAAATAGACCATAAATGAGTAATTTATTCATTTTCGCGCTCACCAACGGACATAGCGAAAATCAGCAATGACGTCTAGCTTGCCCCAACCACCAGTGAAGCTCACCCGCTATCCAAGCCGCTAAAGAATATGCTAAATAATGGCTATATTGCTAGTTAATCATTGGGTAATTACCTTTCTTGAACGTATAATGTCACTGGAAGCGCTATTTTTCTCCTACTTGTTCGGCTGAGAAGCCGTGTCTGACGAGAGAACGTGTGGGCAAACATCACAACTTTGCCTGACTGATACTTTAAGCTGCATACACTAACGCAGTGAACTCGTCATCCGAGTCAAGCTCTAATTTCATTGCTATGAGTTATTCCTCTTCATTACTCTTGAAATGTACAGCAATCCGAAATGTCAGGCTCGTTAAGCACACGCAAACAAAGCGGTCCTGTGAACCTAATGTATTTCATTCGACACTATAGGTTACGACGAAAGGTTCTCGCAATATCACGCATGGACTTTCGTCGTATCCGAAGTAACTTCATGTAGCACGAAAGTGCTTCAAGTGATGGATATAGGCATGAGTATTTTAGTCTCGCGCTCTCGTTTAGAGGAAACGCACTTAATCTCTACTCCCGGTCACCGGCTGTTGGCGCAGCCTGTGGTGGCTCTGGAGACGGAGCAGTTGACGAGGGAGCCATGATGAGCATACAATGGCGGCAAGCGTGCGACAAGAATAGGCTGAGCGTTCTCACGGTCGTCGTGTCCTTCTTTCTGACAGTTTCCACAATACCCAGCGAAAGATGGGGCTGCTCCCTAGAAACGCTGCAAATTCTGGTTGGTATCGATCGTTAGCAGTGTTTTCACGTTATTAGCTCATTCATTCTCGCTCATATGTGCGGCTTAAAAAGACAAAGATAAATGTGCAGCACCTTACCAGTGAGATGCAATACCTGTGTAGCGAATTGAAATGACCAAAATTTACCGGCATTTCCTACATGCTAAGCTCTCTACAGCGCATAACATCACAACTGCGAACCTGAGCGTTTCATCGGTGTGTCTGCATAGAATCATCGAGTGGAGAATTGCTTGCACGCATTTTAGGGGCGAAGCTCCTTAGGGTGTGGGTCTGTCCCTCCTCTGTAGTATATAGTAGTAGTAGTAGAAGTCGTCGTCGTAGTAGGTAGCTACGTCTACTTTTATGAAAAAAACACCGCATATCCACGGGGTGAATGATGATGAGTGGGCGAAGCTCCGGAGGGAATCATCGGTAAACCGTGAATCTTCCGTGTAATTCGCCCAGTCTCGCCGCACTAAATCGAACGATTGACTTCCACCAATGACACGCGCCATATGTGACGTCATTCCTATTTTATAACAGCGCCCTTCATTATAATTGCACCATCTCCCACTTAAGGGGACGCTAGCACAAACGCGTTAGAAACGTGCAGTACTCTCTAGTAAGGGGGAGAGGCCACAGCGTCTTACGCAGCCGTTTACACATGCCGGAACGTGCACCGCGTTTGCCGACGCCATCACATGACTGCTGAGAGAGTATAACCCCCGTATTCATAAACGCTCCTCGACTTGAACTTGACTTGCCACCGCCTTCAACGCGTTTCGAACGCGCTGCCCAAGGTGGTGGCAAGTCAAGTTCAAGTCGAGGGGCGTTTATGAAAACGGGGGTAAGGCGGAGAGGCCACAGCGTCTTACACCAGCTTCTTACACGGGCCGTAACGCGCTAGCACAAACGCGTTAGAAACGCGCAGTCTTTCGTTAACGTTGGGTATTTATTGTCATCGTGGTGCGTGTGTCCATGTGTGCTTCGTGGCGTAGTGGTTAGCGCCGCGCGTTCGGAAGCGAGGGGTCCCTGGTTGGATTCCGCGCTACGGACACAACTGTCGGAATGTTTTTTTTTTTCATAAAAGTAGACGTGGCTACCTACTACTACTACATACTACAGAGGAAGGACAGACCCACACCCTAAGGAGCTTCGCCCCTAAAAAAAAATTCTGAAAGTTGTGTCCGTAGCGCGGAATCGAACCAGGGACCCCTCGCCTCCGAACGCGCGGCGCTAACCACTACGCTTCAAAGCGCACATGGACACACGCACCACGATGACAATAAATACCCAACATTAACGAAAGGCTGCGCGTTTCTAACGCGTTTGTGCTAGCGCGTTACGGCCCGTGTAAGAAGCTGGTGTAAGACGCTGTGGCCTCTCCGCCTTACCCCCGTATTCATAAACGCTCCTCGACTTGAACTTGACTTGCCACCGCCTTCAACGCGTTTCGAACGCGCTGCCCAAGGCGGTGGCAAGTCAAGTTCAAGTCGAGGAGCGTTTATTAATACGGGGGTGATACTCTCTCAGCAGTCATGTGATGGCGTCGGCAAACGCGGTGCACGTTCCGGCATGTGTAAACGGCTGCGTAAGACGCTGTGGCCTCTCCCCCTTTCTAGAGAGTACTGCACGTTTCTAACGCGTTTGTGCTAGCGTCCCCTTAAGCGGGAGATGGTGCAATTATAATGAAGGGCGCTGTTATAAAATAGGAATGACGTCACATATGGCGCGTGTCATTGGTGGAAGTCAATCGTTCGATTTAGTGCGGCGAGACTGGGCGAATTACACGGAAGATTCACGGTTTACCGATGATTCCCTCCGGAGCTTCGCCCACTCATCATTCACCCCGTGGATATGCGGTGTTTTTTTTTAGGTCATGTATAGAGATGTAGTAACGTTTTTTACAGCTTACGTGATCAGCTTTCCAAAACATTATTTTTCTTTTACAGATATTCGCTGTCTCCTCCAGTGCCGAAAATAGGGTAATTATTTTTTGAATATTTAGGAATGTTCCCCAAATCGATCACAAAACCCCTGCACAAAGGTTTCTGACTGATATGCGAAACACTTCATATAAAAAAGTGAAGCAAAACTGCAGTACTCAGCAAAATATAAATCCATAACAAATTTTGCTCTTGTCATATTACTTACGCTTCTGCTACTAATCATGATCAAGGTAGCAATAACATTACATCGTCTTCGAAAGTATATGGCGCAGTCGTCAAAAACCACGGGTGGACATTTCAGAAATGCGTCTTCATAATTTTCATTACTTAGTCTGCAGCTTTTAACTTTCTTGCATGGTATTAGGTTGAAGTACCCGATTGCAGATCGCAAAGGTCAAACTCCGACGGCGGCAGCATTCGACACACTAGATGAACCGCGCTTTTGGTAAAGCACGGTGAATCAACCCATAAACTAACCAATATAAAAACCCATAAACCCACGCAGCCGCAAATACTTATGCGGCCCCTCACTGGAGCGTCCCTCGGATTGTCAAAATTATCTGCAGTCTAGATACGGAACGACCATATTTGCCTAGATAAATGTGCGCGAGAGGGCAATTTCTCTGTGGTCATGTTATTCGAAAACACTAAATATGTCTTAGTTACTGATAAAATATCCTGTGCTTGTGTAGTCCAAACCCTGCTCAAATCCAGCGCCTAATGTAGCTCCAATCCTGCTCAAATTCTGCGCTTGTGCAGTTCAAATCCAGCGCTAATGCAGCTCCACTAACGTGAAACCTGGTGAAGTGCGAAGCAGTGATGCACCGGTGCTTCCCTTAACTCACCAATGGTTTGAACTACACATGCGCAGGAGTTGAGAAGGGTTGGAGCTACATTAAGCGCTGGTTTCGAATTCTGCGATTGCGTAGTTCAAATCCAGCGCTAATGCAGCTCCCCTAACCTGAAACCTGGGGAATTGCGAAGCAGTGATGCGCCGGTGTTTCCGTTATGTTATTACTGTGCGAGTCTTGCACAAGTGAGAAAGAATCGAGCGCTTGTGAGGCGGTGGCGCCCTCTCTAGCCCTGCGCTGGTACCAGACTGGCGTTTCGCAAGTGATTTTCACGAGTTTCTGCTAATTCCCGCATATCCCTGGCTCATACCCGCATCGGCTATGCGCCACACGTGATTTTATTATTGTTAATCGTGACGTAATCGACGAGCATGGGATGTTATTGATGTCATGACCTATCAGCCATGTTAGCCATGCGTTCGTACCCTCCCATGCCAATTTTGGTATATACCAAGTGAACGAGGCGCGAGTTTTCGGCAGATGTTGTTCTTGCGCGTGACCACGACGACATGACATCATATTAGACGCCGACAGCCTGGGCCCTTAAGGTGTTTCGCACTTAAAAGCATGCACGAGACACGCACTCGCGAAGATTACGCTCAGGAGTGATTATCCTTGCGTGTTGAAAGCAAGCAACATCTTGGCAAAGAGTCACCGAAAGGTTTTTCTTGATGCGTTTTGCCCTTTTCGTCTTGTAATAGGTGCCTAAATATTCCTTCGCAACAGGCGTGTTTGATATCAACAAAAATCCTAACCCTTACAGAAGCGTTACTGCCGGAAGCGTACTGTATTCTGTGTTTGCGTTCGTGCTAAGGCGTTCGCGCATACCATGACACTAAATAATAAGCTTAGGCGCCCGTATAGCCAGGTATTTCTTTTCTTTTCTGTTCTTTCTTTTTAAGTGCGAAGCACTCTAGAGGCCCGGGCTGTCGGCGTGTGATGTGATCTCATGTCGTCTTGGTCACGCGCAAGAACAGGGTCAGAACAAGTGCAGAATTGATCAAAACCGGTTGAATATAAACTAACATGATTCAGAATAAAGTAAAAGATCAGAATAATCAAGCATTAAGCGCATTAATTAGCAGAAACTCGTGAAAATCGCGAAAATCTTGTAATGTGATCTCGTGTCCTCGTGGTCACGCACAAGAACAAGTTCTCAAAACAATGTCAACACAAGTGCAGACTTTATCACAACCAGTTCAAAATAAACTAACGTGACTTAGAATAATTTAAAAGATAGGAATAATCAAGTATTAAGCGCATTAATTAGCAGAAACTTGTGAACATCGTTTCCCAAACGCGAGTCTGGTACCAGCGCAGCGCAAGAGAGGGCGCCACACCCACAAGCGCTCGATTCTTCCTCACTCCAGCGCTACTCCAGCACCCGATCAGCGCACGCCGTGTGGCAAGTAAGAAGGAACAGGGCTTCGTAAGCAGTTGGCGGGCTCCGGAACTTCCTTTGTGCCATGGACGCCGAGCTGCAGGCGCGCATCGAGCGACAACTTCCCCAGGTTACACGTTAGTGTAGCTGCATTTGTGCTGGATTTGAACTATACAAGCGCAGGATTTTTATTCGACCCCGCGCCACACTTCTTTCTTTATTTTTTTATTTTTTAAGGATGGTACATACACGTCTCGGCAAAGCGTTTCTTTTTTCCTCTTTTCTGTTAATAGCATCTCAGGTGCCATAAAAATAAAATTCATGCTCTCACTTCTGTGTAGCAGTTGCGTGCAAGATTAAGTTTATATATATATATATATATATATATATATATATATGTGTGTGTGTATGTATGTACTTAAGAACCAAAGTCATCATAACGATTTAAGTTAAGCAGAACATCCAAGCTACCCGTACGAGGAAGAGGCACGAAGAAATAAGGGCGGTATCGGACAGTGCCGCGAGATACATATTTCGGCCGCTTGTCCCGGAAGAAACAGAATTCAGGCGGCAAAGCGCATACCTCTCACTTTTCAGTCCAGAATATTGGTGAATGCCAAATAAGAGGGTTGAGTTCTGGATGCCGGTCGTTGTATACAATAGCACACTGGTCGTTCCTCTTGGTGTTTGTACTCGCAAACTCACTTTTTTTTTTCTTTCGATTCCTTCTGTCTCCAAGTGTGAAGACCCTTCTAGCCCACAAGCACCAGCACCTGCACCACGGTCACGCTCGCTCGGGATGTGGTCTCGAAGCAGTCCTGGTGGGAATACTGCTCATCGTGCCACTGGTGAGTGTAGGAGCCACTAACCAAGTGATTCTAAGAAGAAAAACAGAAGGGCGAGAAAGAGATAAGAGGCCGATCACAGGATAACTGTGATCGGCCCTGCGATAAACTGGCTAAGAGCGAGTTAGCCCGTCTACGACTAGTTATAGCTTTTCTGAATGCCCGATGCGATGGTGAGTGCGTATTTCTCGAAGCAGTGTCGTTAGAGCTCCGGCGGCTTCGCGCGCGCGCGCCCATGCACATGTTGAAATGCGGGGATACCCGCGTTCGGCGAGAGTGCTTACTTGCTTACTGCGTGGCATCTCTAAGCCGAAGGCGAGGAGGCTGTGTAAAGCGCAGCAGTGACCTTGGCGGGGCAGGAGTGCCCGTTCCGTCAGTCCTCCCCTTTCCAACCACTCCTCCCGGCATCCCCAGCCTACTGCGGGCGACCCCTCCCTCCCCCACCCTTCTCCGACCTTTCAGCTCCCACAGCCCCACAAAACGAGACTTACTGTATAGGATCCCTTAATGGGAGCATAACTGCGCACGATGATTATTTATTGGCATCCCCTTTGAAACGGGGCGGGGACCGATTGTCCCCTGCTTGAGTTACTGTGGTATGCTATCAATGATTTTCCTACTAGCATTCTTGTATACATCTCTCTAATCTTCTCTAACTATCTTTAACCGCTGCCTATGCGTGTAATGGATCCGGTTGTATCAGAATCAGAATTTGTTTTCTTGAAAATGAATAAAAAGGTTGTATCAGTCTCTTCCTGCGTTTTTCCAACAATACTCTAAACGTCTCTAGCTTATCTCGACTGCTGAGCTGTTGATAATTCCGTCTACTTTAAAACCAAGCGCTTCTGGAAGTTGTACGTTACGTATTGGTGTCGCTGGGTGAATCCTTTAGCATGCCATTAGGATGTGCTAAGTGGTCTCCGGATTTTTTTTCTGCAGCATACACATGCCTCTTCTAATTGCGAATATTTGCTCTGGTACGTTTTTGCCCTTAGGCAACCGGCTCGAGCCTCAAATAGCAAGGCACAGCTCTTTGTGTTATCGTACAGAGTTTGCCTTCTAACTTCTTTTTTCTCATTCTTGTAAATGTCCATAGTCATTTTTGTTTCCATTCTTCGCATCCAATTCACTGTTTCTATTTCTCTCACTTTCTTTCTGATGACCTCTGGTTGTCTATCTACACTTTCAATTATCGTGTACTTGGTTGGCAACTTCCTTGACCTCTTCCTCGATTCTGTGTCCACGGTTTTCAGGTGCAGATACTTGTGCACTTTAGCCGCATACTTGATTTGGTACACGTTCCTGAGTCTCTTCACACAAAACAGCAAAGCACCGCCATTTCGCGGGAATGCCAGGAAATTTGCATCATGATGATTGCATGACGTACGTGGCAGACATTTTCGCTGCAGCTTGGCAAAGAACGCGATTTGTGTTAAATGTAACAATGACGGCTGCACTATAAACGAATATTGCGCTGACTTACAATACATGCTTGTTCAATAGACATGAAAAGGCAACGTATACAAGAAAAAAAAGTCACTGATGCGGGAGCAGCAGGCTCAATTCTACGGTGTTCTCCAAGCTCGCCGTGCGCAAGACGCGCTGCTGTATATGAGAAGGCAGTTGTGTCCCCTCTAGGACTTCTCTCAAAAACATGAGTTCGTTTAGTTAGGTTACTTGTTTCACTTTTAAACAGCCACGCTTTCACGCTTAAAAAGTACACGGTGACTCAATTTATTGGTTTTAGCAATCCAACTGTTTCAAGTTTATTTATTTATTTATTTATTTATTTATTTATTTATTTATTTATTTAGTTAGTTAGTTAGTTAGTTAGTTAGTTATTTAGTTGGTTGGGTAGTTGGTTGGTTGGTTAGTTGGTTGGTTGGTTAGTTGGTTGGTTGGTTAGTTATTTAGCCGCAATGTTGGTTGGTTGCATATTATCTGCTTCCCTGTGCGATTTGGCACACCAAATTGTTTATAAACAGTTTATTGGCAGTAACTCTTCAAACACTTCGCGCGTTCCTTCCTTGCCCCTTCGTCACCGTTCCTATCTCTTGTGATTTTGTGTCTTCCTTTCCACTGCCCTTTTAGTTTCCTTTGTGGCATGGCAGCGTTAGGCCATTGCACTCTATTTCTGCAGATTTCTTCTACACCCGGAATTTTTCGGCACCTCACTGATATTTCAATCAACGTCTCTTTCCATACTAAGCGCATCCAGCGGCTGTGTTTTCAATCGCTCTGGTGGTGGCGCTAGCAACCAACGTATACGCTCTAGGACCAGGCGTATATGCAATTGCTTTCGGCTAGGGCCCTCCATAATTAGAGCTTCGGTGCTCTCGTTAGGAAACCCTAGACCGGATTTGAACATTAGTCCTGTGGTAAAAAACACTTCCAAATTGCACTGATGGATTGGTGCAAAATTAATAATTATTTAACAAGTGGTTTCTGTCGCTCTTAATAGGCGTTACAAATAATTGACAGGTCCCTAGGAATAAATAAGTGGTGCAGGTGGCATGAGAGTGACGCAGCGCTGTCAAGTAAATACTCTAAATAGGGAGATATGGTTAATACGCTCTCTGCTCTTTCTTACAATACAAGCGCCAGCGAAAGGGTAACTGCAAGTGTGGTGCGATCATTTTAATGGAATAGCAATTATATGGACACTCCAAGCGAATTTCTGCCGTTGGCGTCGCCGTCGCCGTGAGGGTCCGTATAAAACCCAAGGGCGATAAAATCGTCGCCGCGCGCCGTATGCTGTAGTGAAAGCGTGCGAGGGACCCGCGCTTTCAGAGAGAGCAAACGCGACGTCTGCCGTCGTGCGAAAGGCTGTGGGGGGATTGGAGGGAGGGAAGGGAGGCGACGTTTAGCTGCGGCACCAAATCCGTATCTTGCAACCGGGCGCAAGGGCGACTGGTGACTCAATCTCCCACGCGAGAGGAAAGCGGGAACGCAGCGCGGGAGAGAGGGGGCGCGGCTTGCCAGCAACTGCGCACTTGTACATTGCGCGGCTGAGGGCTGTCGTGCACACCAAATCTTGAAAGCGATCTCCAAAGGACTCTTACCTTTGTATGAGCTGTGCTTTCGCTGCTCAATTTCCGATGAAGCGATAGACCGCACGAACCTTTGGTCGCTGCCGCCGCGCTTGCTCACGCCAGCGTTGTGACAGTGGTTGTCTGCGGTTATCGAGTGTCATCTATTCATGTTGGCTTGTGCGCGCTGCACCATGCTTGTTAATTCAGTAAGTAAGCGAATGTGTGCAAGTTTATACAGCCAACAAAACTACTACCCTTACTCCCTATAGATCTCTCCCAGTGGATTTGCTATCGCAATTGATGCTTCGCCTTTCGGGCGAAACTGCTACTTTTTTGTACTTCGACGGTTTTAGCAAACGTACGCCAGTGCGTGCGCTAAAGCTAATTTTTGCAATGGCAGTCTTCGTTCATATTTGTTTATACGAATCTTAAGCGCATCGAGTGCGCATTTTATTGATTTGTGCATAGTATTTCGTACGCGTCATACGTATTTTTTACAATTCCCTGCTGTACATGCTATATAAAGAAGGACAAAATATGGCCATCGCGTAAGGAAGCTGACAACCTTTTCGGTGTTGCGCTTAAGTAATGAAGGATATCATATAATCCTTTCAATCGTTGTCACTGAGTGCGTGATTACCTAATAGAAACCTGATGACTGCGCGCTCTTCATAGCGTAGCTAATGCAATAGTGCAGCTAAGCACTCCTGCGTGCTCGTGCACAAAACTCACGTTCTGTCATTTCGATAGGTTTGTCACTTGCAGGTGCCTGCGAAGACATGAGCCGCGTTGTCCCAGAGGAGCCGATGCGCCTGCGTCGAAGCGAGGAGGATGAATTAATTAGTCGCGCTCCCCGAGTCAGGCTGCCAGACCATTCGATCGTCGCGGAGCGATTTCGTTAATCGGTCAGCCGAGAAGTGACGGGTCAACGATTTCAACGCTCCGCGGCGCGCGACGTCCGGCCGTAATAACCTGCACGAGTCGAGCGGAGTGCTGAATTGTAATCGAGCTTTTTTTACACCCGGGCAGGGGCGCGTGAGTAGTTTATTGACGATCCAGACAGGCGCAATTATTTCTTGCCCGGAAGTTTTGTTGCTATTTCATTTACGTTACATTAGTATACCCTTTTCGAAGGATTGCGAAAGTCCCTTATTTTGTCGCTAATCTTTAAAAGATCAGAAGGCGCGCTTATTACGCAAGAATAATGGTCGTGTCCTTTGTAATAAAGCGCCCGACAGTATGACTCATAATTAACGGCAACGAAATGCGCAGGGACTGAAAGATTGGTGAAGAGTTTGACTTCAATTAAGGGGGTTAACGTCGCGGAGCTGGGAGTGTGGGCTACGAGGAATGCTGTACTGTAGAGCTTGACATTTATTTTCACCACCTCAGTTTCTTCAAGCGCAGTACACGAGCGGTTATGCATATCGCCGCCATTAAAATACTGGCGTCGCTGCCGGGAATTCAACCGGCGACCTTAACGAATGCCATAGCTACTGAGCCGCTGCAGGGAGTAAGTTAAATTTTGAATTGTAAACGCTGTCACTGCCGGCTTGAAAGTTTTCTTTTTAGCAGGCAAGAGCTATATGGCTGCACTCACGAGACATCTGAACCTTGTATACGTGCGTACGTGGCAAAGACGTCTTGGTGACGTGAAGAGTTATAGCGTGTACCGGCAACGGTTATTGTGCGCCTGGGTGTGTGCGCCTACCTTTTGTACGCAATGACGCAAGTAACAAATCAGAGCAATGCTGTAATCTCTAGCATACATTTTTATAATTCGCGATACTGTGTACCAATGCTGTCACTTTCACAGGTTGACAAGATGTTTTATATCGCTGTCTGAAAGTTACGACAAATGTAAACCTTGCATACAACAAATTCCGCAATTGGAGTCACTTCCAAACACGATGAGGCTAACACTACTTCCACATCAGCTGCAATTTCATATCGGTGCGAAAGCTTCATTGGGGATCATGGTCGACAAAAAAAAGGCAGTTCCCGCTAAGCCTGCTTGAATAGCCTGGAATTGAGAGCTGTGGTCGGAAATAGCATGTGCTGCAGCTCATGCCCGACGTGGACAGAATTTGAGCTTTTAAAGTCCCAGCATTACAGGCGGACCTTATGCACCCACTTCGATGGCATCTAACCTATAATATCGCCGATCACGAAGGCAGTGCAGCCTAACACGGCGTCTGCAACGTGCTAGCTGTCACGAAGGAAGGAAGCGACCAAAATGGCACGTGACGCACTCGCCATACGTTTCAAAGATCGATTTTGGCACGAGAGAAGCATACGTGCGATTGAGGCCCAATGGTTAGAGCACTGGGATGCTGTAACGATAAACAGAGGTTTGATCCCGCCATCGGACACGTTAAGGTGCATTAAGCGTATGCGAGCGCGTCACGGTGTGCACGAAATCGTAGGTTTGTAGGAGATACCAGGTGTAGTAACGCCACTTTGAGAAATGAAAGTATTCAAGGTGGCCTGCGCGCTCAGCTGTCGAGATGTAACAATCATCACATTCTGGGTATGCTATCGCATACTCATAGGGATAAGGTGCCCAGTTCTGGCCTAGCTTTCTCACTATCCTTCTATTATAGAACGCAGCGAAGAGAAACGTGCTCAACACTGCCCTAATCAATGTACGTTCATAGTTCTGGTTTATTGATGTACGCAATACACGTTTCGCGCACAGTGAAGTGTGGCGTGCCGAAATGAGCAGACCTGTTCTTGGCATAACCTACAACAAACATTTAAGCCACGATCATACACCACTTGCAGCTCGTATTCGGCGATAACAGCTTAAGTAAATTCCGGAACAATGAAACATTTTGTTCTTTTGCCCTGGTCTCTTTATACGTAAGAAAATTTCAACAGGACCCTTGATGACACAGAGAACGTTAACTAAGTCGACTTTACACAACCAATCGTAGATTACCGATCGAACGTCAATGACCCTAATTTTGCAAGTCATAGCATAAGAACCCTATTATTTCAGTAGTCCTCGTGGCGCCTGACAATTCCTGGCATACGGGCGTTTCATACGTGCATTCTGGCCAGCACGTGACCCGCATAGCCCAGACTGAAACGGCAGAAGCAACGAGCCAAAAGTAACAAAAGTAAGCCGAGCTGGAAAAGGTGCCGCGATGGTGTGTATTCCGTTGCGCTGTGGCCGGCATAGTGGCCCACGACGTTAGTGGAAAACAAGGAACATACGACAAGTGAAGCGCGAACTGTCAACTAAGTTTTTCAAAGCGAAAGAATAATTTATAAACATGAGCTTGTAGACACCCATGCCTACAAGCTCAGTTCAAGCTCAGTTCAAGCTCAGTTCCTTGTGTTCCACAAACTCCCTGTGTCGCTGTGCCTGTCACGGCACAACACAACTATCTTCACATGCCTTCTCTAACTCATTGTATACTGTACAGGCGAATATTTTTCACCACTGGTTTCTCCAATTTTCCCAACTACCATCCGCGCTTCAAGAGCTATTCATGTTGCCCTCATTGTGAGTGAGTGAAATAACTTTATTTTGGTACAGAGAAGACGCAGGGGAGACCCTGCGCCACCCGGCTAGTCCCACGTAGGGACCGCCAAGCCGTCACTGTCTCCCTTTTTCTTTTCAGATGGTGCTCATAGGACTGATGCTTCCCATCGTGCTCATCATTATCTCAATCATGGTGGGCACCCCACTGCTGGTTCCAGCTGTGCCACCCGCCTTGCTGCCTCCGCTCACGACGACGGACGCCGCGCAAGGTCGACGCCGGCGACAGGTGTTTGGGGAGCCGCTCGAAGACGTGCTCACCACGACGCTTGAGAAACTGCTAGTCGCTGTGGCCAAATACGGCGATCTGTGAGGAAGCACCGTTCATCGCTGTCAGGATTGAGGAACACGCTGTCGCAGTGCCACCAGTGCGCAGGCAGCCGCACGCGGTACAGGTGTGGAAACGATGCGGAAGCCGTCGTTCATTCTCGTGAGCCTTCGAGTCACGGCGTCGGTCAGCCTCGGACATGGCGGCGGAATGGGGAGGAGTGGAGGCTGCATTCTCTGGTCCGGACAGAACAAGGTCGCGGACCTCTTGAGCATCGGAAGCGCTGTCATGCGGAAGTGAAAATAGCCAGCGCTAACCATTTGGAGGGCTAGAAGCTGGAGTTCCGTGACACCTATATCTAAAAGCTCGGTGTGTTCGATCTTTGGTTTCACGCCAAGTGATCGCATCCTCGGGTTGACGCCCCCCCCCCCCCCCTGCCCCCCATACGCAGTTTACAACGAATAACTCTTACCCTTGCTGTATTTCATAAAAGCAGCGCAACAGCGGACGGAGAACGGTAGAACGAATGAATGAACACAAGCGCTCACTAGTAAAACCCTCAGTTGGAAGTCAGCTGCTTGTGTTAGTTCGTTCGTCATTCTCGTCGTACATCCACTGTTGGGCGGTTTCAACGCGATAGGGTTAAGGGCCACGTGTCGCAGAAAATCCTGCGTCGGTGTCGGCGCCGGCATCCGCGGCTGAGAAAATCTTCCCGGACCACCCCCACCACGCAGGCCCTCCGCGTGGCGCAGAGATGTTAGTGAACTAATTGAATTTCTCAAAGTAAAATCCGTAGAAAAATCGTAAAGTACGACTTCACCACATCCTAAAGACATGATAGCGTCGGATTGTAATTTGAGTGTATGAGAAAACGTAATTCTGTTACAAGGAAACTCAAACCCCTTTTCTAGCATTTCTACCACACAACAGCGGTGCGCCCAGGTAGGTTACTTGCAAAAACAACATTCAGATGGCGCTCGCCTCCTCGGCAGGTGAGACTGGGACAGCCTGCCCAATGCGTTTTTGTAGACGCACGCGCCTCGGGGTAAAATCAAACAATTAATAATATAATAACGTTCCTAGGGCCTTCACATTTTTATATATATAAGACGGCTTATATTGGCCCAGGAAAAATGCCTTCTTAGCAATGCATTTGAGCAAAAGTGAAGCCAACTTTAAGGGCATCGGCGTAAGCTTGATCTTTGCAAGCTGGCTTTTCCGCTTTGTGTGTTGCAGTGAAGCCTACTAATACAGAAAAATGCGATGTGAACGGGACCCGATAACGTTGTCGCGTTCCACTCTTAAAGGCGAAGCTTAAGCGTCCTCCATTTCTTTAATGCTGGGTTACCAACGAGCCCGCTCGTACACATTGCTTTTATGGTCCACGAGCGATGGAACCGATGGTTACCATTTTGATGGTTCATATTTGATGTCTGCCCTAGTAGTAAGGTATTTGTGTCATCTCTTTTAGTAGTCACCAACTTGCCAGGTGACGTCATAACACGTTCTTGGAAAAAAAACACGACTGGAGCAGCTGTCGGTTAAGTAGACAAGACACGAGAGGCACAACAGAACACTGATTGTTTAGAAGCTGTGTTGCCTGGAAGAAAAGGATTTATGGCACTACTATGGGCGAGAGGCAAGCGGACTCGTTAGCCGATGGTACCAATCACAAAGCTAGGAAAAGCAAGCTGCCTGTTTAACTGGTGCCCGTTCTAACCAACGCAGCTCCTCTTAACAAACAATTTGTTTAATCAGAAATTATAGCAGTCCCTGGTCATATCAAGGTGTAAAGGAAAGTACGTATTGGAGCCCGCGCTGGTTTCTCGTGCACTACTTAGGTTTATTGTTCAATAGTAATTAATGAACCATTATAGGCATTCAAAAGTACGTTAGCGCCTTTACACCTTCATTTGGTTAATGCCTGCTATAGTTTCTCTACTATACCGGCGGACCAGACAACATCCCTTTTCAGGTGGCTACAACAACGTAAAGAAAATTTTCAATTTTAATTATTCTTTAATAATGGTAACTAACTGCAACTGTGCTTTACACCCTTTAGGCTGTACTATTTTGATCACTGTATTTTTGATCACTGTTCACTATTTCTCTTGCTTTGTCATGCCGTTGCCAATCACCTATTTATGAACATGTCATTTTGTTTCTCGTGTATATTGTAGTGAATAAAGTGTGGGAATGACAATCCTAATGACACCAGTGTCTGCATCTGCATTACACATCTACTAATTTGGAAAATCACTGCTTGACACGTCTTGCACTTACCTTTTCACTTAGGCACAACTTCGACAACTAGGCAGCTAAAATTTAGTTCCTTAAAGAGACACCAGAAAAATGGCGTCTTCGGTTTCGGTAGATTACCCTTCCACAAAACCGAAAACGCCACTCTTACCGCGAGAAGCCGCTTGGTAAGCCAGAAAGAAACGAAAAGCACAGAAGGCGAGTGGCGACGCCACCTTGAAGTTCCCGCACCAGCTCACCATGACGTCATGGATTTTGACAGCGTGTTCTGCGTCTCAGTTATTTGTTTAGCGGCAAATACTTGCTACATTGTGTTCTAAAGGAGCCCAAGACTGAATATGACAAGTTTCGCGAGCATTTACTGAGGCAACTCAGTAAATGTTTGCGAAACTGTATTATTGAGCCAAATACGTAAAATTACTTTAGAAGTCGTGACGTCACACTGAAGTGCTGACGTTTCGATTTTCGCTCGAAATTAAAAAAAAACTTTCAGCTTCATTATCTCTTCTAATAATTGACCTATTGCAGTGTAATTAACAACAGCAGAGTTATCGAACTATACTTAATACTATACTATACTTTATAGTCTAAGTTGATTTATTGTTTTGCTTTAGTGTCCCTTTAAGGCACTTTTACGGGATGGGGATATTGAGTTATTGTTGCCGTTTTCGCTTCTCTGGTGCGCCATAATAAAGATGCTTTCTACTGTAGTAGTGATTCCATTGCAAACTTCTCACACAACGTCTTGCGAACAGAATCTGGGTTTTGGACATTGCTTACATTAGGCTTGTCCTAGCCTACTGACGAATAAGCAGATACCAGCATATGAGCCATAGCTTCGGTTTTGAATTGGGGCTGTAACCGCGGACCCTCCTTGCAGTTCTGCCTTTAGCAAACACTGCAAACACTTTAGCAAACACGTAGAAGGCCTGCAAATTTGGAACAATATTTGACGATTTGCAATACCTCTTTCACGGGACTACTCACTACATAGCTGTCCTAATATCGACTGTCCTGTAGTGAACATAGTTATAAACCTGATCTTAGGACTCGGAGCATATGCTAGGCACCTAGCCTAAAGCAACGAAAGCTACGCAGGCGCATAGATGAACGTAGGACGGACCTACGTGCACGCAAATGCAAACGATGCGAGAATTATCGGATAGAACATGCACCTAGTAAGAAGTGCAAGGATCCACATAAGCCGGAACAGCAAAACCTGTGATGAAGATTTAATTCACCCAACAATAACCTAGCCCAAGCATTTTCCCGTCTAATCTCCAACAGCGCTTGAGAGCCGTTCTCTTTCTTGAAATGCCTCACTCATTATAGATATGTGTGAACAAAATTTGCTTCTTCTACAAGGGAGAGTGCGTTTCATTCTTCCGCTCACAGATCACGCTTCATGGAGATGTTTAGGAATTGCCAACGTGCACTTCTTTTAAGGGCGCTATAAACGCCAATGGACGTCTCTGTGCGACGAATGTGCAGCTGCATGTGCTACCTTCTGTAAGCTTGATACTCGGACATTATTGGTAATTGTTGATAGCCTACACAGTCAATCCAATTATTTTGCCTTCGTGCTTGCTTGCTCGCCCTAGGCTCTGAAGGAAGAATTTTTACACCAGTTGCAATAAACAGCACTTTTCACCTAAGTTAAGGATTGGGCGAGTTGGTATGGCGTAATTTTTAGTGTAAAGCTCAATGATTCCTGTGCCACAAGACAGGAACACACGCATAGACAAACACACACACAGACACACGCGCACACGTACACAAACGCGCACAGAGTGCTACTAGCAAGTCACGATTTATTCCTACGTGAGTAGAAGAAACGCAAGATAATCAAAGGGGACCATAAACAACAATTGCCCATCGCTACCATGCTGAGCCTTGTCCCATCACGCTTCGGCTGCATTCGATGCATCAAGAAAAGAAAAATGAACATAATTATATCAGCACAAAATTTATTTTTCCTTCGTGTCAATGCGTCAGTTCGCATTTCTATTTAGGGAAACAAACGCCATTCATACGCACATGCTTCCGATGCCATCTTTTTCTCTTAACCGAAACGAATTTGATTTCCTTACTCCCTGATCGCAAAAGAAGAAAAAATTTTGTGCTGATATCATTCTGTTCCCCTCCACCCATTTTTTTCTGCTGTGTTTCGCGCAGCCGAAGGGTCATCTGACAAGGCGTAGCTTGTAGCAATAAACAATTTTTTTTTGTGTATCATCACTTTTAGTTTTCTTTTTTGTATTTATTCCACTGACATGGGAATTGATCGCCAGCTGGAACTACCGCTGTCTGTGTGGGTCTGTGTTCCGTAGACAAGTAACTGAACATTTCATTAAAATCTGGGGATTTACGTGCCAAAATAACGATGTGGTATGAGGCACGCCGTAGTGAGGGAACTCCGGGCTAATTTTGACCACCTGTGTTCTTTAACGTGCACCCACACGTTAACCGAAGCACATGCAGTCACACGGCCGATGCCGGGCATCGCTGCATGGCAGCGGGAGCTCGGAGTACAAGCTCGCATTCTGTCCTGGCTGGAGAGGGCCGTGCTAGCATTGTCAATCGCTCAGGCGAAGCAATGTCGAGCAGAGAGTAAGCAAAACGTGGCGACGGAACCACCGTCACGCGCGGCGTCCTCAAAGCTGGCCGTCCCGATTTCTTCAAGGTGGACGCTGTCACGTGCCCGTGGCGGTTGTGTATAGCAAGCGGCGGTTGCGTGTATATCCGCGACGAGAATCTTTGTGCTCGACGACCAACAATCTGGCCTCGTTCTCTTCCTCGGCGCGACGAAGAGCTGCTGGAACGGCCGTGCTTCGCGGTCACGGTGGCGTGCACCTTTTCAAGTTATTTTTCAATTGGCGCTGGCGAGCCAGGATCGTCCACCGAAGCATAGGACTCCGAGGGGGTTCCCCGTTTTTCTGCTTCTTTAACGACCTTGTGTACTCCGCAAATCAGAGCCACCACATCGTTGCGTGGAAAGAACGTCTTATTTATGCCACTTCTTTATTGGCGCTCAAGAAAAAGACCACCGAATAGTGTTCCAATAGATCCCGGTACCCTGTGGGCTTAAAGGTTTTGAGAGGGCCGATGCTGAAACAAAGCGCGCCCTCAGCAATGGCCTGCGAACTGTCGTGCCGTTCTCTAGACCGGACACGATGTTCCTCCTGTCCAAATAATTGAGGAGTGCGACGAGAAGATGCTGGGCCCAGCCAGACGCTTGGCACGCCCGCCTTAAAAGGCTGGATCCCGCTGTGCACTTTTCTGTTCTGCGTGGACTTCCACGCCTTCGTACCTGCCTGATACGCAGACTACGATTGGGCGTCGCTTTCACGCGCAAGTACTTGCACATCATTGAACTGGCAAACTACCCGGATTGTCCAGCGTGTGGTGTTCGTGAGACAGTAGACCATGTGCTCGGGGTGTGCCCTTAGTATGCGCGCGAAAGATTGACACTAGCTATCTTGAGGCATTTAGACGATAAACCACCGCCGGAGGGCCTCCTGCTAGACGCATGGCCCGAGAGTTGGCAGACGATGGAGGCAATGCGTGCTCTGTCACGTTGCTTAGGCGACACGGGCCTGGACTCGTGCTTGTCATGATGCCAGTTATGCGTTGTGTTCTGTCACCTCGTTTCTCCCATTATCATCCCCATTGTGACCTATTCCCGTTCCTTTACGCAGAGTTAAAGGCGATTATGATATGTGGTGTTTAATGGTACAAGGGTCAAGTCTGGCCAAAGAGGGCCATGCAAGTGATTATGAATATTTAATATAACAGTGAAGTGGAAAGCATTGATGGAACATAGCTGTATATGGGACTCAAAGTAGAGTCGCTGTACAGTCGTAAAACATAAATACATTAATATTGTGACAATGGCTCTAGAGTGTCCTGTGAAACGTAAAACATGTTTTGAAAGGGTGATTTTCTAAAACATGTAAGTGGCAGTGGCACTGCTGCCTGCGAGATGGTCAATTTCCCGGCCGACCTTTCTGCATTTTCCAATCAATAAACTTCTTTGCTGGCGATCGCCACATGAGGTACACTATACTTACGACGTTGATTTTGCGTCGCGTCCGCGATATGCTGATGTCAGAATGGGCCGACTCATTTCACCGAGTTCACGGACTCCGGGCTGGGCCACTCATTTAGGTCAATTTGTGCATGGAATTAAACTCCAACTACCGTTTATCATTTGTCAACATAAACCCGCACGCACACACGCACACACGCGCCCACGCGCGCGCGCACACACACGCACGCCCGCACGCACGCGCACACACTCACGGACGCATAACGCTAAAGCGCTAACCCTCGGAACCAAACATCAAAATTTGGCAGGAGGGAAGCCCCACCAACCCATCACCAACCCATCACAAGAGCCTAAATCCTGAGACGGCACAAGCTATAGTGAACAGACGTCGTCGTGGTAACCGTGAAATGGTTAACTGCGTAATCTTCTTGTAACGCCGCTTCCATGGTGAACCTAAGCTTTTAGCTCACAAGTAGAAAAAGTTCGTCTTTACCACTGTGGCGTTTCCGAGGTACCTGGATGTGTACTTCATCGCAAGGTTTATCCAAGTGAGTGAATACTAACATGAGCCCTCTGTGGGATTCCTTGTGTTTCCTCCGCAGACGCCTGCCACCGGTAATAACAGCTGCGTGCACTGAAGAAAAATTCCACGTTAAATAGCGCGGCCACCTTAGTATTGCTTTTTTTTTTTTGTAAAGAGAGAGGGTGGCGAGGATTGAATGTGTACGTGCGCAAAAATACAAAATACGACACCATCACATCAGATAACGCCAAGACTCGCCTTCCAATGATCTATCTCTCTGTACGTGTGTGTGCGTGTGCTCCTCCGGGAGTAGAGGCGGGCCTATTTCTGTCTTTGATTCGGAGACAAAGCGCTGGAGAAAGCAAAACACACCGAACAACGAGAAGTGGAAAAAGCAATATTCGAGCTGTGTATTTGACAGAGTGTGGTTCACGACCAATATCAAATAACATTTACGAAAGGGGATACCCGGTGGTAGCCATAGCACTTGCAGGTATGCTGTTCTTTTTCAAATTCCCTTCTTCACCTGACAGGTCCTCCTCACGATGCTTATTTGCGTTGTTTTGTTGCCGCCTCATTCGATAAAATCACACATTTTGAAGTCCGTGCATTGTAATCTACTACCTTCGTAATCTCTTATAGCACCTGTTTTTGCTTTGAGGAGGTCGACTGCAACGAAGTTCCACTTTGGCTAAATTGCCTATAAATGCTTAGCATATACTATCAATGTAATCTTGGGAAAGCCGCGGGGTTGGTAATTGTCTAATTTTCTTATTAGCAGCCTTCCGATAAACAAAATACATCTTTACTTATTTTATAACTGTTTCCAACTTCAATAAACCAATGTCAATTGAAACGATTTTCACGTGTCGTCGACAGAAGACATCGCAGCTGAAGGCGACGAAGGGACTACTTAGGTTTTTAAAAGAAACGGGCTTGAACAAGCGGCTGTGAAAGTGATGTCACGTACCACGCAAGAGTGACGGACTGTGACTGACGATACGTGTGCTGTGTTCTGTGCTCTCTCTCTCTCTCCTCCCCATCTTTCATTCCCCCTCATCCCGCTCCCATGTGTAGGGTAGCAAACCGGTTGTGCTGAACTGGTTAACCTCCCTGCCTTTCCTTCTCCTCTCTTTCCTTCCTTCCTTTCCAACTTTATATGAACTTTATTAACATCATATGTAATTTTACTTTCTATTAACACATGTTGAAGAAAGTTGGTATGCTCTGTTTTTACTTCTGTTTGAAGAAACTTTGTTTAAAGTAAGTTTAAAGAAAGTTAGTAGGTCTGTTCTTACTTCCGTTTGAAGAAATTTGTTTAAAGAAACTTTAAGGAAAGTTTGGAGACTCCGTTCTTGCTTTCGTTTAGAGAAAGTTTAAAGAAAGTTGGTAGTCTCTCTTATTACTTTTGTTGTAAAGAAAATTATAACAATTGTATTTGTTTCATTCATTTGCTTATTTGACACTGCAGTAAAGAAACACAACATTCAAAATCAGTGATGCAATAATTATTACGAATACCAGAGCGTCATACTTATAATTGATTCCGTAGTTTAAGAGAAAGCGAAGAGAAAGAATAATTTTTGCTATTACGCGTGCATATATGATCAGCAGTAGCAAAAGTAAAATTTGCCCCAGTGAAATATATATTGTGTTTCTTCTACATCAAAATTTAAAAATATATATATTCGTATATATTGGTAATCGAACCCGCGACTCCTGCATGTGAGGCAGAGAGGCTACCACTGCTCCGCGTAAAAGAACAGTACTTACGGGATCAATGCCTTGGCTTGACTAGTTGACATGTCATAAGGCTGTCTATTTGTCTTCGCGACGCTTCTTTTTTTTTCGTATCTCGACGTGTTAAGACGCCTTTTCTTTGCTATATTAAGCAAATTATCACAAAACTAGGCTGTCTCGCAACTGCAGTACCTGCGGCCGGTGTTAAAAGAGCCTTTCTTTACAAAACTGAGGGGGATCGCATTGTTGATATATTGTCGGTCGATGAGATGTACGGCAAGCTCGATCCAAATGGTCGCGAAGCTTCGGGCGAAAAGCGGTTCAGAACGAATTGTCACCGACATCAGCAAGGGTGGTTATGAGAGCAGCGATTGCAGCGCGACTATGTTTGGAGGGAACAAACATTGGGAAAAAAAGCGTTTTTTAATTAAAGCGAGGCACAGTTTGATTCATTCAACGAAAATAAAATTCCTAATCAATTTTATATACGCATGGCGAAAAAAGAACAACTCTATTGTACTTGATCATTATCCATAAATACCTTTTTTCAGCGCCCAACGTAAGACCTATTGCATTGCAAGTGATAGCGGCGGGCGTTGACGCCGCTATCACTTGCAATGCAATAGGTGACCCGTAAAAGAGCGAGGGATTCTGGGATGCGCCGTCTGCTAGCTGTTTCCGGTTCGAGTCAGCGCAGCCGCCACCACCGCTTCGCCGTTGAAGTCCATTGATGCGCTCGCAGTCCGGCTTTGTCACACACGAAGATTA
The DNA here is from genome assembly GCF_013339745.2 of Dermacentor silvarum. Classification (NCBI taxonomy): domain Eukaryota; kingdom Metazoa; phylum Arthropoda; class Arachnida; order Ixodida; family Ixodidae; genus Dermacentor; species Dermacentor silvarum. Next base: position 99,088,874 of record NC_051155.1, on the reverse strand, counting down.
CCCGGTTGCAGGCACCTAGCAAAACCATTGTCGGCTGTTCAAATTCAAGCGTTAAAGTTAAACGCATGGAACTACTGCCTTGCAGCATCCCTTGCCGATCAGTTGTGCACAAGCGTAAGAGCTGCAACTTTGAAACTGTAACCAGGCAGAGACCATCAGTGAACAAAAAGAAAATGAACGTTACAGTGCCACTTATCAGGCGGCGATGAGCTGTGTAAGGGCCGACACGGAATGATTCCTCAAGATATTTCCTTCTCGAACATTGACCCAAACAACCAGAACTTTTTCAGTACTCGCATCCACATATAGCGGTATTATGAAACGTGGTGTTAAGGCGCAAATTTAACCGGGACACAGCGAGAGAAACCGCCGTGGTTGCTTAGTGGCTATGGTGTTGGCTCCGCGAGGTCGCGGTATGGAATCCCGGCCACGGCGGCCGCATTTCCGTGGGAGCGAAATGCGAAAACAGCCGTGTACTTTGCTTTAGGAGCACGTTAATGAACCCCGGGTGGTCGAAATTATTCCGGAGCCCCCTATACGCGTGCCTCATAATCAAATCGTTGTTTTGGCACGTAAAACCCCACAATTTAATTTAATTTAAGAGCGAGATACATAATACTCGTAACCAACTAGCCCAGATTGGTACATTGAAAGCAGATAGAGCTAATGTGAAGCCGTAATATGTCGGCGATGCGGCAATTCCCCATCTAGTTGACAAAAAAGCAAGAACATCTAACTACATACCACTTCAAATGAACCTCGAGTTTCGAACGAGAAATGCCGTTGACAGCGCGCGAAGATTTCAAACATTTTCAGCACTTCATTTTCTAACAACGCTAGCTGCGCCGTTACCGACGATATCGGTTGCAGCGATGATCACAGAGCAGCATTTACCAGACCTCTGTAGCCATCGCCTCAGCACCAGATTTTCTAAGGCAACGCTTCTATACGCTTGATAAATTATCGGATAAAGATAACTTTTTCATCTGTCTGACTGACCCGCAGGCAGAGCAGTCAGTGACGATGCGTCCAAGCAGCGGCAAATGTCGTAGAGCTGAACCTGTCAGAAACAAAAAAGGCTGCCGAAACGAAAACCAAAGTTCGTTTATGAATATAAGCATATCCTTACCGTTATTGGCTCGACATTGTCGCGCCCAGAGTGAACTCAAACTAGAAATCAGCTGCATGAATCGTACGACATTGTTGGTCGACAAAGCGTACGGAAAGCCTCGCACGACTGACAGTTGAAACCGCGCAGAAAAACACGTGTGCCGGGCATGCCGCCGATGCCGCCGCGTCGTCCGTCGAACCGGAAGCTGCTAGCAGACGACGATTCCGCCTTTCTCACGGCGCTACGGCGCATGCGCCCCGCCCTGGCGGATTAGTCGCGAAACGTTTTGGAAGGGTCGCGCGCGCGGCCGTGCGGCCCCGTCTCAGGGAAACGTCCACCGAAAAAAAAAAATGCGCTCGCACGCGCGCTACTGCAAGTGCAAACTCGTGCTGTGTACCTCGTTGAAACTTCACTGGTAGCTCGACGTCGGTGCGGTACCGAAAACGTGCGTAGCGTAAGACTGCAACTCCACTTTTAACAGAAAGCGGTGAGGGCTTCGTCTAGACTGCACAGGGAACCACGTAGTTGCCGCCTTGCATTGATGGCTGTAATAGCAAATTTATAGATAAACACCTGCGTTACACTTGGACGACACTTAAAAACACGTTGCTGACGAATACTTCATGCAGCGTCGGTCCTCGCTTGCTGGTAGTGGCAGCGTGTGGCCCGACTTCACGTACTCGTTCAAGGCGCGGTAACACTGGGTCGATACGAGACCGACAAGACGCGCACGCCTACGATTGGCCGACCATTCAGCACTGTGTCGCTGAGACCATTTTATCATACCAGGCCTACAACACGTAACCGGCGAGCGCGAGTTGTCGTACTACGATGGGCTTTCTTGTCGACGGCACCGATAAAATCAGCGTGCCGACCATCATTCGGCCGAACCCCGCGCGATCGCCCGTCGAACCGATAACGCGATAGCCGCAACGGCTTCGTTAGTATATATAAATAATCGCGCTCAAAGTGACTCAAGACATGCCTACGAAGTTGAAATGCACAAAATTCGACTCTCTCAATCCGTGCACATAAGTTTGAGCCAATGTTGATCCTGTTCAGCGAAGGTTAGACCTGGCGCCGTCGAGTTCGCGCACCCGCTACCGGCGGACCGGTACTGAAAAGTAAGCAAGTTATACTGAAGGAAACTGTTTTTATAGTCCAATTCTAGTCTTAGCGATTTGAAATAAACTACCCTTCGCTTCGATCGCCGCGTACACAATAAACTGCAAGCGGGGACACAGCGCTGTGCCCAAAGCCTGTGCCAACATCTGTACGTCACCGTTCCCGTAGGCTGCCGGTCGTATTCGCGACGTAGATGGGTGGGTTTTTACGTGTTGGCATGCTGACACATTCGTTAATTCCTGCGATGTACTCTTTATCTCTGCGTCAAACCCGAAACAAGAGACGGTATACATGCGGTACAGCAGCGTAAACAGCCGCTTCGCTAAGTTATATACCAACGGTGTCAGCGATGGCATCCGCGTTTTTGCAGTAGAACAACACGGCCTTTAAATGAGCGCTTATGCGAGCACAGTTTGCTCTAATAATGCTTTATGACACGCGCAAACTAACTATCGCGAAGTTAAAGAAAAGCGAGAATCAATAATAAATTAACAGCGCAATATTTGTAACTGGATCACAGCCGCCATTGTTTAAGTAGCTCAGCCGCTCATACTGACTCGTCTCACGATGGAACGACGCGGCTCATATGAGCAGATATGTGTGTTTTATTCTACGTTTTGACAATCTTTCATAGCGCCTTTTCATTTGCACCTTTTCCCCCATTTTTTGACGCTAACAACGATCTGTGGCTATAGATGCCGATGTAAACAAATGCATGGCTTTGCAAAATTCGACGCGGAAGGCTGCGCACTCGAAAACATCTTATTTACGCGAAATGTCTAAAGAACGTGTAAAAAGAATTACAAAAAAGCGAGGTGCAAGTGCTGGAGTTAGCGCCAACAAACTCCAAAGCAGCCACTACGGCAGAGGGAACTCAGCGTGCCTTTATCGGCCGCACTGTAAACAAAACAGCACACTCAGGCCTGCTCACCCTACATGTATATAGTTGATAGTGCTACATGGCTTCCAGGAACGACATGCTGCCCCCCAGAAGCCATTAATAATTATTCGCGATCCACGAAACGCACAACCGATGCGCACTTAACACGGGCGCAGGTTCACAAATCAACCGGCGAAAGCCCCAGCACCCTACCAAAACGTTTCCAGCGGCGCGCGGCAGAGGGCAGCACAGGAAAATGAAAAAGGCGGATTCCCTGCGAATGCTCGTTTTACGGGTCACCTATTGAAGTGGACAGAAAGGCGCGCGCGTAAGGTTCACGCCCCCCTCACATGTTGTGTTGCTTTGCTTGTCGGCGTTTGTCTGAATTTGGTGACGCAGGTAGTTTTATTGTTTCTTAACCTGTTCAGTCAGAAGTAGTGAGTTGCGCCTTCGTGATAGTTGTTTACTTTAGTTGTTTTCGTGGGACAGCGCTGGCCGACGGGCTTGGCGTCCGACGAAAGGACGAGCACTCTACGGCCAAAGCTTTCGTCGGCCTTCAAAGAAAGTATGTTCCGTGCAGCGATGCGATTTCGACACCCGTACGGCTGAACTTTGTCCTGCATCGCTTTCCGCCCTGAAAGCTTGTGGTCTCCGGGTTCTTTCAAGCCGCCTTTGTCCCTAACAATGCCACTCTTCGCTAAGAAATTTCGGCCGAGGATTACTGGGACCGCGAGGCCAGCCAGATGAATGAATCGCTGCCTCTGCCGCCGCTGATTCCAGCGCACGACGAGTCGCACGCCGCCGTTCGAGCAGGCCTCTCCGCACGCCAATTGGAGAGGTAGTTTTCGCTGCCGCAACTTGACCCCTCTCTGCGCAAGGTGGGAGACGGCCTCGTCTCCGATCATCGATGCGCTTGCCCCGGTATCGAGTAATGCTTTGAACTTAGTCCCCGCGATTGCGAGGTCTATGAAGGGGGCATTCCCGTTGTTCTGCGCTCCGACTCGAAAGACAGAAGATGCCGCGATGGGGTTTGCCTCGCGGGCCGTTGCCTTGGCCGCCGGCACTGTTACCGGCGGCCCGTCTCGTTTCCCTGCTGGTTAGGGCACTCACGCGCGATGTGTCCCGTCTGGGCGCAGTTGAAACAACGTACGGTATTCCGCGTCGTGGGTTGTGCTAAGCCGGGCTGCTCCGCCGATCTCCAAGCATCGGGCTGAGGACGGTCATCCGTGATCGCGTTTCTAGCGGATCTGCCTAGTTTTGACACTGGCCTGTAATCGTCTGATCGGGCGTGATGTTGTGTGCTGCACCAGCCTTTTGACTGTATTGCCTGCGCGGTCCTCCACCCGCCTGCGTAGGGATCGAGGGCGCGGTCCGATATTTCGAACGGCGCCGTTGCACCTGCGGACCGACCCGGCATCGCAGCGTGCTCGCTGTTCGTGCGCCCGCTGCCGTGCCAAGCGCAGCTTGGTTCCAAGGACTCCGATGGCGGTGGCGGTGGTCGGTACGCGCGGGCTGCCGAGATTTCGGCTTGCACCCTGCGTGATTCTGCGGCCAGCTCGTTCAGGTCTCTGCAGCGTGAACTCCGCAGATAAAGTGCAAAGGTAGGGTGGCTTTGTCGAATTACCAGCGCCACTCGCTCCGTGTTTGAAGCGCTCGGATCAGCATACTCGAAAAGCTCCTGCATCGCCCGAACGTATTCGTCCGGGGCCTGTGTGCGTAGTTCCAACTCCCTCCGCATCTGCAGTCGGTAGTCATACGGGAGGAATTCGTCTCTGAACAGCCTACGAAACTCGCCCATGGTGCTCGCCGTGTGGCCTACCAAACGGTACCACCGGGCGGCTTGGCCGACTAGAGCAACGGGGAGAACTCTCTCCAACACCGCGCTCTCGCGCATGCCAGTCGCTTGCTCGTACTGTCGCAACGCCAGTAGAAAAACGTTGGCGCTCATTTGATCGCCGTAGCCACTGTACGTCGGTATCGGGACTCCGATACGAGGCCCGGGTGAAATTGCAGTTTGCAACACCTGCTGCAAAGCGCTCGCCAGAAAGTGCACGGGATTTGCCGCGTCTGCAGGTTTTCCTCCGCTATTGGGACCTCCGAAACTGTCCGGCCCGATTGCGGAGGTCCCTGTGTTTACCGGGAACGGGTCACTATCGGGCTCCGTGACGCGTGGTGATCTCGCTGCGCGACCGAGAGCCGAAGTAGTTGTGCCGTTTGGCCAGACTGGGTGCGCGCCCAAGGTGGCCGGGGCGGCTGCGCCCGGGGCGCGTGCTGTTGTTGTGGGTACAACCCCATCTGAGTTGAGCCCTAGGTAATGCACGCCGAATATTTCCGACGTTCTGGGGACGCGTGTGGCGGCGAGAGATCCTTCGCCGTTCGAAACAGGTCTCTGGGAACCGCCGCCGTAATCCGTTATGTTTACGGCGCGCACGGAGGGAACCAATATTTCGCCGAGTGACGAGAATAGATTCGGTAGCTCGCCGACATGTGCCGGTGTGTTGGTGAGGTGCGCGGGGTTGGGCACTCCTACATTTGTAGGGGGTATGGGAATGTTGTACGTGCTTTCACGGCCCACGTTTGTGGGTGACGCGGCCGCTGCAGCCAGGCCTGTGTTTTCCCTGGCTTGACTGCAGATCACGGCCAACTCCATGAGATCGTTCAGTTCGTACTGTGGGCTCGTTATCGTGTAGTGGGAGCCGGCTGCTCGATTGCGTCTGCAAGCGAGAATTCACGTTGGGCGCCAGTTGTGGTCTCCGGGTTCTCTCAAGCCGCCTTAGTCCCTAAGGCTTAGGCTTGACGGCCAACTCCCTTGTGCTTGCCCTGTACTACCGGGGTTCGGCGGTATCAGGACTGGCAGAAACACGACAACGCACGATAGTGTAACAAGTACAAACAGGGTTTATTGCTCCAGGGGGAATTCGCTTGGAAGCAGGCTATAGAGTCGACCTCGACGTTTGTCGGGGTCGAGCGTGGTCGAACGAGGTAGAGCACGGCAAAGGAAGGGAACAAGATGGTTACCTGAGCTCCGTCCTTCGTCGCGGCTCGCAGTCGTCTCCTCCGTCCCCGGCGTGCGCCGGTCGCGCCGATCGCGACCGCCCCGCCTCGTTCTGGGCTCGGTCCAATGGGCGCGGGACTCCGCGGCCACGTGACGGTCTACGTATGTGACCGGTTAGAAGGGAGGGGGTGAGCTCGCGGCGCCGGGAAGCCGCCTGGCCTTCCCGAGCGGGAGAACCGTGCAAGGAGCGTCTGCTCTACTCGCGTCTCCTGGCGCGCCTCTGGACGTGCGGAATTATCGGTTTCCATAATCCCCACAAGCTCGAAACGCCCATCAAGTCGAATGGCGGGGCATTTGAATACGATATACAGCTCTAATGGCAGGCCTTCGAAAACAAATTTCGCGCCTTTGAGAGGAAAATGACGTC